>NC_088630.1:469455-581555 GCF_036013475.1 Columba livia | reverse complement strand
GCTGACCCATGGCCGACCCACGGCCCTGCCAGCCCCACAGCTGACCCACGGCCACCCCACGGCCCTGCCAGCCCCACGGCTGCCCCATGGCCGACCCACGGCCCTGCCAGCCCCACGGCCACCCCACGGCCACCCCACGGCTGACCCACGGCCCTGCCAGCCCCACGGCCAACCCACGGCTGCCCCATAGCCCCTGCCAGCCCCATGGCTGCCCCACGGCCACCCAACGGCTGCCCCACGGCTGCCCCATAGCCCCTGCCAGCCCACGGCCAACCCACGGCCCTGCCAGCCCCACAGCGCCAGGGCTGCCCCACACCCCAGCCAGCCCCAGAGCCCCACAAGTGCCCCATGGCCACCCCATGGCCTTTGCCAGCCCCACAGCTGCCCCGTGGCTGCCCCACAGCCCTGCCAGCCCCACAGCTGCAGCCCCACAGCCCGCAGCACCCGCCCCTCGCCCCGTTTCCGCGTTTTCACCGTTTCCCGTTTTTCGCCCCGTTTCCCGCAGGCCTGTTACCTGCGGGGGCTGAACCCCGCGCGCCTGGAGCCGCCCGAGTGCCGCGCGTGGCTGGAGCGCTGGCTGCGCCTCTCGGGGCAGCTCGCAGGTGACACGGGGACACCCGGGACACGCGCGGCCGGGCTTTGGGGTCCCCCTGCTCATCCCGGTTGGGTTTTGGGGTCCCCTGGCTCACCCTGGGCGGCTTTTGGGGTTCTTGCTCCTCCCAGGCAGGTTTTGGGGTCCCCCTCACTCACCCCGGGTGGGTTTTGGGGTCCCCCCTTGCTCACCCCGGGCGGGTTTTGGGGTTCCCCCTCGCTCACCCCATGTGGGTTTTGGGTCCCCCCCTCACCCCACTCACTGTTTCGCAGCCTCGGAGGCGTCTCTGCTGGCGCACAGCACGGTGCTGCTGGCGCTCAACCACCAACGCGCCTGACGCCCCAATTCTGCCCCAAAACCGGCGTTTTGGGGCCGCCGAAGCGCCAGAGGGACCCGCGGGGACTCCCGGCGCCGTCCCGGGCCCACCCGGATCATCCGTGTTTGGTGACACCAGATCATCTGTGTTCGGTGACTCCGGATCATCTGTGTTCGGTGACTCTGGATCATCCACGTTCGGTGACTCCGGATCATCTGTGTTCGGTGACACCGAGTCGCATCGCCGGGGACACGCGGCTCCGTGGGCTCCGTCGCGCTGCTCGGACCGGGGGGGTCGCGGCGCCGCTTCGCTGGGTTTGGTAGAGAAAAACTGCGCCGAGAACCGGGAAAAGACCCAAACATCCCCCGCGGTGGCACCGGGGGGCCCGGGGGGGTCCGGGGTCTTGAGCCGCGGCGGAAGCGGCACCAAAACGGGGTGAAAAGCGTCAAAATCCGGCTGGTGAGTGAACTGTTCGCATCGAGGCAAAAACCTGCAAAACGGCTTTTTTCAGCATTTTTTGGGGTGAAATCCGGCGGCGTCTGCGCCGGGATCTGCGCCCCCCCCCCCCCCTCCCCCCGCCAGGACGCACCGGGGGGGTCAGACCCTTTCAAACGCGACTCGCCGCGCAACTTTGAGCGTTTCTTTTATTTTTACACTTAAATATTTCTCTTTAAATACAGCGATATCACCAGCGGGAGGACGGAAGAGGCCGGGGGGGCGGGGGGGGCAATAAAGACATTTGGAGCAGCTTTGGATCCACACGGAAAACGGAAAATAAACGTTAAAAAAAGCCACTTTAGTGGGGGGGGGGGGGCGGGGGGGGTGACACGAGCAGCGAGTCCATTAACCGCCCCCCACCCCGTTAATTAATAATTAGAAGAGAAGGCGGCAACCTCATCGCACCACGAACAATAAACCCCGTCCGGATTGATTTGGGTTTATTCTGGGGGGGCCACAGAGCCCCTGAGCTGCCTAATTAAGTGAGTAATTAGTGGCCTAATGAGCGCCCCCCCCCCCCCCCCAAGTCGTGAGCTGGGGGGGCCGGGGGGGCCACAAAACCCCAAAAAAAGGGGAAAAATCAAGGTTTTGATCCACTCGAGCGGCGCCAGGAGCTGATTGACCCCCCAACCCCCCCCGGCAAACGGGGCGACGCGTGTGTCCCCCCCCCATAGGGACATCGTGGTGAAGAAGCTACAAGGGATAAGGCTTAATTAACTAATTCCTCCCTAATTTAGCCCTTGTGGCCCCCAGGGATGTGGGGGGTGATGTGGCCCCCCAGGGCTGGAACCGGCCCCCCCCGGGGGGGACAACGTCCCCGTGCAGGGGACGGGGGGGGGGGGGGTTAAGGCTGCGCTGGAGCCGCAAAAAGGGATTTAAACACTTTGGGGTGGGGGGGGGGGGGGCACAAGAGCCCGAAATCCCAACGACCCCCCCAAAGTAAAAGCGCTGGAGCACTTGGTCCGGGGGGGGTTCCCCCAAAGCCCCTCGGGAGCAGCGACCCCCCCGCGGGCCGAGGGGCAGCGAACGGGGCGACCCGGCGGCTTCCACCCCAAAACCCGGGTCCGGGGGGGGGGTCTCTGGGCCGGGTCCCGGGGGGGTCTCTGGGCCGCCCCCCCCCCCCCCACGTTGGGACGCGGCCCCGTAAACATTCACCAACGGAAAATGGAGAGGAAAACGTGTTCTTTTCATTAAAAACACAACGAGGACAGAGGGGCCCGGCGGGGGGGGGCGGGGCGGGGGGGCGGCCGCAAAACCTCTGCGCACGCAGCCCCCCCCCGTTAAATAACCCCATGTGATTAATTAAATAACCCCCGCGATTAAATACCCCCCCGTGATTAAATACCCCCCCGCGGCCGCCCCCCCCGGTCTGTAAAATATTCTCTAGTCAATAAATAACGGAGCGTGGGGGGACACGGGCGGCTCAGGGCGCCGGGGGGGCCGCGCCGGGGGGGCCGCTCTGGGCCGTTTCTGCCTTGGTCCCAGCGGGGTCCTGCTCCCCCAGGGAGGAGGAGGAGGAGGAGGAGGGGGAGGAGGGCGGGGGGGGCTCCGCGGCGCCGCCGTCGCCCTTGGCCCCCACCGGGTAGTAGAGCAGCGACGCAGCGTCCGAGAAGGGCCGGTCGCCCTCGGCGAAGCAGAGGACGGAGGATCCGGGGGGAAACGGCGCCTGGATGAGGATGGGGGCGGCCAGCGGCGGGCACAGCCCCCCCGGCGCCTCCTCCACGATGCAAACGCCCAGATCGGCGGCGCCGGGAGCGTCGCCCGAGTCTTCCTCGGCCTTCAGCCTCTCCAGCTCCTCGGCGCTCTGCAGGTGCAGCACGGCCGACTCGTTCTCCGCCATGAACTCCTGGAAGTCCTGGGTCTCCGGGGCCGGCGGCACCGGCCACTCGCCGGCAGAGCCGTGGGCGCCGGCGTCAGGCTCCTCGCCGGGCGCGCGCCCGCCCTGGCGCTTGTTCTCCAGCTCCAGCTTCATGATGGTGTGGAGATAATGAGTCCGCACGCGGAGCGGGTTGAACTCGATGCGGCCGGACATGTTGCCGCAGCCGTCGCGGGAGCAGCCGCAGGGGAAGGACATGCGGTCGACCTGCGGGACGGCGGGGACAGCGGGGACAGCGGTGACAGCGGGACGGGGTCGGGTTCCAATCGTGGGATTGTTTTGGGTGGAAAACCCCCCAGGATCATCGAGTCCAACCACAACCCAACGCTGGCGCTGAAACGTCCCCGAGACCCTCGTCTGTTCACCCCCCAGGGACGGTGACCCCAGCACTGCCCTGGGCAGCCTGTTCAACGCCCTGTGGGGCAGAAATCACCCCAAATTTCCACCCCCAGCCCCGTTCCCCTCTCTGAACACGGTTTGGTGACAGTTGGGTTGCGGTTGGATTCGATCTTGCGCGGCTTTTCCACCCAAAACGATCCCGCGATTCTAATTTATAACGCGGTCCCACCCGCAGCATCTGCCCCGTGTTCAACCCTCGCCCGGCTCTCCTAAGCCTCACTTGCCTCTCCTAAGCCTCGCCTGTCTCTCCCTCCTAAGCCTCACTTGCCTCTCCTAAGCCTCGCCCGGCCCGCTCTCCTAAGCCTCACTTGCCTCTCCTAAGCCTCGCCCGGTTCTCTCTCCTAAGCCTCGCCCAGCTCTCTCGCCTAAGCCAAGCCTCACCTGGCACTTGATCCCGGCCTGGCTGCAGGCGCAGGACTCGGGGTCGCAGTAGAGGCGGCAGTCGCAGCCGCACTCCTCGCGCGAGAGCCGGATGGCGCGCAGCTCCTGCTTCTCCTCGGCGTCGATGCGGTGCACGCCCGAGGCGCGGAGCAGCGCCCGGCGCCGCTTGGTGGGCAGCGGCTGCAGGAAGAAGTAGTCGTCCACCTCCACGTTCTCCACGTCGATGTCGTCGTCCGACACGTCCTCCAGCGTCAGCCCCTCCGCCTCCTCCGACTCCACCGTCCCGTTCTTGGTGAGCTGCGGGGCGCCGGGCGGCGTCAGGGGCGTCCGTCCGTCCGTCCGCCCCACCGCCCCCCCAGAGCCTCCCCGCTGAACCCCACTGTGCGGTCCCGCCCGCCAGCGCGTGGGTCACGGGGTTTAGAGAACAGAAATGGGGAGAAACCCCAAACAATAAACCCCCAGCATCACCCCAATTTCTCCAGTGTTACCTCAATCTCCCCCACATCACCCCAGTTTCCCCAGAATCACCCCAGTTTCCCCACCGTCACTCATATTTGTCCAGAATCACCCCAGTTCCCCCACATCACCCCAATTCCCCCACATCACATCACCCCAGTTCCTCCAGTATCACCCCATTTTCCCCCCATCACCCGAATTACCCCCCATCACCCCATTCCCCCCCATCACCCCTATTTGTCCAGAATCACCCCATTCCCCCCCATCACCCCTATTTGTCTGGAGTCACCCCATTCCCCCCATCACCCCATTCCCCCACATCACCCCATTCCCCCCCATCACCCACATCACCCCATTCCCCCCCATCACCCCTATTTGTCTGGAGTCACCCCATTCCCCCCCACCACCCCATTCCCCCCCATTGCCCCCCACCACCCCATTCCCCCCCACCACCCCCCACCACCCCATGCCCCCCCATTCCCCCCACCACCCCATTCCCCCCACCGCCCGCAGCGCCCACCTTCATCTTCTTGGCGTGCAGCTTCTCCTGGCGGAGGTGCTGGCGCAGGATCTGGCGGTGGTTGACCTGCTGCTCCTGCGCGAACTCGCCCAGCGTGTAGCGCCGCACGGCGTCGTGGCGCGGCGCCATGCCCAGCGAGCTGCCGCCCTGGCTGGGCACGCTGGTGAAGCCCTGCCGCCGCGCAAAGTAGTACACCGTCACCTGGTCGAAGCGCACGCTCTTGCGCCGCCGCGGCTTCTGCCGGCGCAGGATGGACGGCGCTGCCGGACAGAGAGAACGCGGTGACGTACGGAGATGACAGATCCATATACAGAGATAACACACCCATACAGAGAGATAAGACATCGATATAGAGAGAACAGATCGATATAGAGAGATAACAGATTGATAGAGAGAATAGATCGATATAGAGAGATAACACATTGATAGAGAGACAATAGATCGATATAGAGAGATAAGAGATCAATATATAGAGATAACACATCCATATAGAGAGATAAGATATCAATATAGAGAGAATAGATCAATATAGAGAGATAACAGATTGACATATAGAGAATAGATTGATATAGAGAGATAACACATTGATAGAGAGAGAATAGATCGATATAGAGAGATAACAGATTGATATATAGAGAGAATAGATCAATATATAGAGATAACACATTGATAGAGAGAGAATAGATCGATATAGAGAGATAAGAGATCAATATATAGAGATAACACATCGATATAGAGAGATAACACATTGATATAGAGAGAATAGATCAATATAGAGAGATAAGACATTGATATACAGAGAATAGATTGATACAGAGAGATAAGACATTGATATAGAGAGAATAGATTGATATAGAGAGATAAGAGATTGATATAGAGAGAGAATAGATCAATATATAGAGATAACACATTGATATAGAGAGAATAGATCGATATATAGAAATAACATTGATATATAGAGGATAGATTGATATATAGAGATAACAGATTGATATAGAGAGAATAGATTGATAGATGATAGATTGATATACAGTGTTAACATATTGATAGCAATGCTATATTGACATATAGAGTTAACATATTGATAGAGATAATATATTGATATGTAGAGATAACGTATTGATATATAGAGGTAATATATTGATATGTAGAGATAACATATCCATAGATATTATATTGATATATAGATATATATAGAGAGATATTGATATGTAAAGATAAGATATTGATACGTAGAGATAACATATCAACAGAGATATTATATTGATATATAGAAATACATTGCTAGAGACAATATATTGATATGTAGAGATAATATATTGATATATAGAGATAACATTGATACGTAGAGATAATATACTGATATATCTATACATCAATACATTGTCTCTATAAGCTATTGATATGTAGAGATAATATATTGATATGTATTGATAAGCTATTGATATGTATTGATAAGCTATTGATATGTGGAGATGGAGCGGGATTTGCTGTGTTACACGAATGTGCTGCTGGGACTGGACGTGAGGTCATTTGCTCCTTGTCCCCACAGGTCCCCAGTGTCCCCAGAACTGTCCCCAAATTGCCCCCATGTCCCCGTGTCCTCACGCGTGCGGCCGGCGCTGGCGGGGGTGACGCTGTCGCAGCTGTCCCCGCTGTCGCTGCTGGAGATCTCGTCGTCCGAGCGGGGACCCGGGGACCCCACGTCCCCCTCCTCGAATTTCCTCTTGGCGCCGCCGGGCGCGGCCATCGGCTCCGCATGGGGGGGCCGGGGGCACCTGCGGCCACAGGATGTGACGGGACCGACCCCCACACCCCAAACCAGCCCTGACCCCCCAAACCAGCCCTGACCCCCCCCAGGGACCCCAAACCAGCCCTGACCCCCCAAACCAGCTCTGACCTGCCCAGGGACCCCAAACCAGCCCTGACCCCCCCCAGGGACCCCAAAAAGCCCTGAACCCCCCCAGGGACCCCAAACCAGCCCTGACCTCCCAAACCAGCCCTGACCCACCCAGGACCCCAAACCAGCTCTGACCCCCCAAACCAGCCCTGACCCCCCCAAACTGGGGCCCCAAACCAGCCCTGACCCCCCAGACGGGCTCTGACGCCCCCCAGGGACCCCAAACCAGTCCTGACCCCTCAAACCAGGACCCCAAACCAGCTCTGACCCCCCAAACCAGGACCCCAAACCAGCCCTGACCCCCCAAACCAGCTCTGATCCCCCAGACGGGCTCTGACGCCCCCCAGGGACCCCAAACCAGCCCTGAACCCCAAACCAGCTCTGACCCCCCAAACCAGCCCTGACCCACCCAGGACCCCAAACCAGCTGATAAACTTAAAATCAACTTCTTCCCCCCCCCATAAACTTAAAATCAGCTTTTTTACCCCCCTGATCAAAATTCACCTTTTCCCTCCCCCAGTGAACGTGAAATCGGCTTTTTTACCCCCTCAATAAACTTAAAAGCGGCTCCTTTGCCCCCGACAGACCGAAATTCCTTTTTCCAGCCGTAGGGAGGGGAGAACGAACACGAACAGGGGCTCGCTGGGACCTCCCATCGCTGTCCCGGAGCAGGAACCCCCAGAACGCCCCAGAACCCCCGGGTTTAGCCTCAGCTCTGCACTCCCCGGGCCCCCCCCGTTCCCATGGCAACGCACCAACCGCCTTCGGAAAACGGGCGAAAAAAGGAGCATTTGGGGCCCCGCGGGTTCGGGGCCGATCGGGGAAACGGGGCAGGACAGGCGGGACGCGCCACGACCCCCCCGCTCCCCAAAAACGGCCGTTTGGGGGCGACGAGGGCGGGAACGCGACGCAAAACGGGCATTAAATCAGAGTATTTATGGAGGGGGGAGCCCGGGTCGGTATCGGGGGCTGAAGGCGAGATCGGGATAAAACCGGGATGAAGAATCGGGCGAAAGAGCCGTTTTCCCCCCGTTTGGCGTCTCCCGGGCGGCGGCGGCGAGTTCTGCAGGAAAACGGCCCGTTTCTGCGAGAAATCCACCCAAAACGGGGCTTCTCCGCACCCCCAGCTCCCCTCTGCCCCCCTCGTTAAGTAATTAATCAGCGGCGGGTCCGACGGTGACTCAGCTGCGGCCTCGCGGGTTTGGGGTCAAACGGGATCAAGTGGGGAAAAGGGATAAAAATGGGATCAAATTGGGATGAAATGGGGAAAAATGGGGTGAAAATCGGATCCAATGGGATTAAACCCCAGTGGTGCTGCCCCGGGGTGGTTCCCCCACCACCCACTGGGAAAACGGGTGGGAAAATGTTAATTTCCCGTTCGATAATTACGGCGGAATTTAACGAGGATCCGGGAAAACCGGCCGATCCAGGGGCAGAAATTGGGGCGGAATCGGGAATCCAGGAGCCAAAAAGCAGCGTCAATTCGTCTCCGGGACGGGGGGACGGGGGGGACGGGGGGGACGGCTGCGCGGGGGGACGGGGGGTCACACATTACTAATTAGCCGCAAATTAATTACAAAGCGGGCCGTGCGTCTGGAGGGGCAGCGGGTGCCCCGGGGGCTGCGCCCGGTCGCTCCCCGTCCAGACCGGGACGCACCTGCCCCCCCAGCACCGTTTTTAGGACAAATGGCAGAAGATTTGGGTCCACGTGGCCGCTAACGAACGTGGTTAATTAATGAATCTGGGGTACGGGTGCCCTGGCCGGCGCTGGAGCCTCCGCTCACACAAACCACCAAAGTGATGGGTCCGGGTGTCGCCAACCCCCAATCGCTGTCCCAAATTGTCCCCGGAGCCGCTCGAGCTCCCGGGGGGTCAAGTGGGTCCCAAACCAGCCAAGCGGGAGCAGAACTGGGGCGGAGGGGGGTCCAGAGACCCCGAGGCGAGGCCAGAGGAGACCTGGACGATGAGGAGGACGACCCCGAGGGTGAGGAAGATCCTAAAGGGGCCACCAAAGGAGACTCTGAAGATGAGACCGAGGGAAACCTGAAGGGGAAGCCAAAGGAGACCTGAAGGTGAGCAAGACCTTGAAGATGAGGCCAAAGACCTGGAAAATGAGGAAGACCTTGAAGATGAAGGCCAAGGGAGACGCCGGCGATGAGGGAGACGCCGGCGATGAGGGAGACGCCGGCGACGAGGGAGACGCCGGCGACGAGGGAGACGCCGGCGACGAGGGAGACGCCGGCGCTGAAGGCCGAGGGCAGGACCCGTGGCCGCGGTTCTGCTCCAGCTCCTCCCGAGGGCCGAACCCCCACACCTGGAGCTGTTGTCCCCGGTGACCCCGGGCGAGGGACACCCCGTGTCCCAGCCCCCCCAGCCCCTATACGTCCCCCGAGAACGGCAGCAGCTCTAAGGGCACCCCAGGTCCTCCACAGCCCCCCCAGTATAGGGCGGCCCCCGAAACAGGCACCCAGCTGCAGAGCCCCCCCGACATCATCTACAGGCCTCGAGCTGGAAAGACCCCCCATCCCCTATAGAGCCCCAGCTGTAAGGGTGCCCTATACCGGCCATAGGTGCCCCCCAAGACAGAAAAGCGCCCACAGCCCCTACAGGCCCCTTCAGCTGGAAAAGGCCCCCCCATCCTCCATAGGCTCTGCATCCCCTATAGGCTCCCCAGCTAGAAAATGCCTCCACATCCCCTACAGGGCCCTACATCCTCTATATGTCCCCCCACATGAAAAAGGCCCCCACATCCTCTATAGGCCCTGCACCCCCTATACATCCCCCCAGCTGTCAGACGCCCATCCCCTATAGGCTCCCCAGCTAGAAAAGGCCTCCACGTCACCTATAGACTCCTACATCCTTTATATGACCCCCAGCTGTAAGGCTCCTAAACCGTCTATAAGGCCCCCAGCCAGAAAAAGCCTCCACATCCCCTATAGCGCCCAAATCCTCTATATGTCCCCCCAAACGAAAAGGGCCCCCACATCCCCCATAGGCCCTGCAGCCCCTACAGGCTCCTTAGGGTGGAAAAGGCCCCTAAATCCTCTATGGGCTCCCCAGCTGGAAAAGGCCCCCACATCCTTTATGTGCCCCCCGCATCCCCGATAGGCCCCTTCCTCCCTATGTGACCCCCAGCTACAAGGCTCCCCACATCCCCTGTAGGCCCCTGCAGCCTCTCCACCCCCCTTCAGCTGGAAAGGCGCCCCCATCCCCTCCAGCCCCCCCATCCCCTGTAGGCCCCGCGCCCCCCACAGCCCCCCATCCCCTCCAGCCCCACAGGCAGAGGCCGCTCCCCCTCCAGCCCCCTCCGGGCGCCCCCAGCCGGCCGGGCCGGGGGCGGGGCAGCAGAGGGACCCCCCGGGACCCCCCGGTGTCCCCCCCACTCACCGGGTCCCCCGGGCGGGGCGGGGCCGGGAGCGCTGGGGCAGGACCCGACCCGCCCCCCGCCCGCTCGCCGACAACAATGGGGCCGCCGGCGCTGCACCGCCCCTTTTATACCCCGCGTCACGTGAGGCCGCCACGCCCCTCCTCCTTCCGCCGCCTCCGCCCGCGCCGCGGGGCACGCTGGGAAAGCGAGTCCGGCCGCGGCGGAGAGAGGCGCGGCCGCGGGGCACGCTGGGAAATGTAGTGCGGAAGTGGCGGACGGGGGGGGCGCTAGGCCGGGTCTACGGCGCGTTAAGCGCGGCCCACAGCTCTGGGTTCGGGGGCTTCACCCCCCCCCAGGGCCGGGGAAGGGCCCGAAGGGACAAGCAGAGCACCTCAACCCCACCTCGGGGCGCTCCAGGCCCCGGTTCACCCAGAGCCCGCGGGACGGAGGGGGCGGCGGGGCCGTCTAGACAAGAGATTAGCGAGGCCGGGAACGCGGGCGACAAGGGCCCAGCTGCAGCCCCCTGGCGGCTCCGCACGGGGGGGCTCCACGGCCCGGCCTCAGCCCCCGGCAAAGCGGGGCCGACCCCCCAACCGCAGCGAAGCCGCGGGTACGACCCCCGCGCCCCTCGGCGCTGCCCCCCGCCACGGATCGTCCCGGTTGTAACGGATGAACAGGGCGAGTTACGGACTACAAACGGCTCCCGGAGCCCACCCGGGGCTCCCTCCTCAGCACAGACGGAATTCTCCTCACCCAACGGATTAAACGTCACCCGCCGACACCCAGACAAACATTTTACTGCGCCCGCGGCGCTGCCGTCCGCGTCCATCGCGCCCCTCGGGCACCGGCCGTAACACCGGGATTAAACTACGCATTTTCTCCCCTAAAACATGCAGAAGAGTCCCACGGACCAAGGCGGGGAGCTGTTTCCGTATCCGGCTCCGCTCCACGTTTCGCTCCAGCTTTACAGTTAGTCTGGGTTTAAAGCCCCGGCGACCTCGCGCTGGCGCCGCCGCCAACACGCCGGTTTTGGGGTGCGGAGGAGAAAAGCGAAGCCACCGTCCGTCTTCCTCCCAGCGCCGCGCTGTAGCGCCCAACAAAACCACGACGTCCTTGGGAAACCGCCTCGCCGCGCGGCTCGGGTGCGCTCAAGCCCCGCTCAGCCTTGATGCGCTCAGCCCCCCGCGCCGGGGCCGTTCAATTCACGTTTTCTCGTGTTTTGTGAGCGTGCCCGGAGCCGCTCGCCAAAGCGCGGCCTTTGCCGCAGAAAAATCCCTCGCGCAGGTTTGAGGTCCAAAATTCCGACCCAGAGCGCGAGCCGGTAACTTGAGCCTCGGAGATGCGGCAAGGAAGCAGCTCGTTACCGCGGAGCGGAGGGTCGTTCAGGCGCCGTGGGAGCAGGGGGATCCCCCCTGAGAAAACGAGACGAGTCACCGAGGGCTCGGGGTCTTTCCAGGGGGTCCCCAGGGGCTCGGGGTCTCCGCTCGCGTCCCGGCGCGGGAAGCGAAGGGTGTTTGTGCACGAGAGGCTGGCGGCCGCTCCCGTCCCGTCCCGTCCTATTTCAGGATGATGTGGTAACTGTCACCGGTTTCGGCTGCAAAAGGAGGAAAACTCGTGAGCCAGCGGCCAAGGAAGCGGCCGGAGGGGACCGGGGGACGCGGCCCGCGCGTTCACACACCTTTCATGGTGTCCAGAACGAAACAGGACTCGTCCTGGAAGTTCTGGATCATCTGAAAGAGTCAGAAAAGCCCGGGTTTGAACACGAGGCGGTTCGCAGCGCCGGGGCAGCTCCGTGTGCCGAAAGCGCTGGGAGCCGCTCGGCGAGGGGAAAAGGCACCAGCGGCGAGCGTTTATTCCTTCCTCCCGCGCTCAACGTCCAACCCGGCGAGAGGAGAGAGAAACCATGGAAGAGCGGAACCATTTCGGTCAGAGAGACCCTCGAGACCACCGAGCCCAACCCGTCACCCAATGCTGGCGCTAAAATGTCCCCGAGACCCTCGTGTGTTCACCCCCCAGGGACGGTGACTCCAGCTGCCCTGGGCAGCCTGTTCAACGCCCCACAGCCCTTTGGGGAACAAATCACCCCAAATTTCCACCTTTGGGCTTCCCTGGCGCAACTTGAGGCCGTTTCCTCTCATCACTTGTTCCGTGGGAGCGGAGCCCGACCCCCCCGGCTCCAACCTCCTTTTGGGCAGTTGCAGAGCGAGAAGTTCTCCCCCCAGCCCCTGTGGTGCAGGATGAACCCCAGCTGGGCGCCGGGGGCCGGTACCTCGTCGCTGATGAGCACGTGGATCCCGGTGGGTCCCTGCTTGTAGATCTGGCTGATCTGCTGGGAGGAGATGCTGAAGAGCTGCGCCAGCTTCTCCGTCAGCTCCAGCGCCGTCAGCTCCTCCAGGTAAATCGCGTGGTACACTGCGCCGAGACGAACCGCTGATTAATTAATTAATATTGACGCCGAGCGTGGCCGCGGAGACGCTTCGGCGGGTGCTCAGAGCATCACCGGGAGGCTGCTCTGCCCGAGACCGTCCCGGCGCCCCCCCAGTTACCAAAAAACGTGCTGGTGACCGCGTCCCCGTCCTCGTGTTTCTGCTGCAGGTCCCGCAGCTGCTGGGACTCCTGGCACACGTAGATGGTGAGTCTGGGCCGCACCATCCTGCGCAGAGAGCGGCCAGTGAGGGAAAGAGGAGACGGACAAACTCATCTCAGGACAAAACCCGTTCCCGCTTCTCCAGGGGGAGGCACAGAGACACATCCCCTTTCAGAGAGGTCGTCCCAGCGGGAGGCGCCTCAGGCGACGGAGGAAACAAGCCCGGGATCAGCAAGACCTTGTGGCTGGATTCTCCGACACCCAAAGAGTAAAACCACTCCTAATCCTCCTCTCCCACAGGGATTTCCTTCCCCAAATTCTCTCCGGAGCCATTACCCTGCCGGCTACGTCACCAAATTCGACGGCAAGAGGTTCAAGGTTAACAAAACTCTACTAATTCCCTCTAAGAGCGAAAGCCAAGCGAACCGGCCGATCCACATCCAATTTACCACCCCCCGCGAGCGGCTTTTCAGCCAGCGACGTACCGGCCCTTGAGCGCGTTGAAGAGCCGGATGCCGTCGGCGGGGCCGCAGATCTGGATCACGTCTTCTCTGGTCAGCTTCAGCAAATCCGCGCCTGCGGGGCGAGAGAAACCAGAGTCACCAATTCCAGCCCAACGCGGCCACAACGGGGCGACTCCCAAATTGCTCCTGCCAAAAACCTCCCCCCGAGTGCTTTTCCAGGCGGGTTTTGCAGGAGCGTGTTTCGGGACAACCCGGCGCCCCGCGTTGCCGTTTGCCGCTGGTGACCCTGCAGAACGGAGCCGTACCGCAGGAAAGCGGGGAAATCACGTTTCTTTACACGCCGCCTTTCCCCCAAATCCGCGTTCCGCAGCGGGTTTTAATATCGGACGGTGCTGCGAGTTCCCAGAAGAGAAACCCCCCCATCCCCGCTGACTTTGCAGCTTCCAGAACGCCAAGGTTTATTGCGTTACAAGACATGCGATATCTTTAATAACGCGCTCGACACGGAGACGGGGGCGAGAGGAGGCGGCGCGGACACGGAGGAGTCGTCACCTACCGGAGAAGTTCCGGAAAAGCCGAGAAAAGGTGGAGAAGCGGTTGCGGTGCAGCCACTGCTGGGCCTCCTGGGGCGTGCTGGTGGGCAGGAGGTTCTGCGGGGAAAGGGGCTCAGCGCGGCGAGCACAGCGCGGCGGCGCCGGCCCAGCCCCGCACCCAGAGCCCGGCCACACAAACCAACGCCGCAGCTGGGCCAGGGCTTGATTTAAAAGGCGACGGAGGAAGAGGAGGGAAAGCACGAGGAGGATCGAGGCAATAAAAGGTCCCAGCGAGCTACAAAAGCTCCTCCCGGCCCCGTGTGAGGGAATAGCAAACTTCCCGAACGTCCGCGCCGCTGTACGGGACGTTTGTCATCCCATCGCCTCCCAAAGCGGGTAGAGCTGCCCCGAGGCGTTAAACCAGAGCAGGCGCTTCCCCCGCGAAGCGCGGCCACCCCAACGCCGCCCCCGAGCCCGCTTTCTGACCTGCGCGCCATCCTTACCACCAGCATTAGCTCGGGGGTGTGACTTACATCTGCGATCGGAGGGGGGGGCTCGGGCTGGTGGTTTGGGGACCCATTGCTGGGGTGGGGAAAAAAAGAGCCCGAAAGGGCAAACCACGCGGTTAGAGCCGCTTTTCCCCTCCCGGCACCAACCGCCACCCTCCAAAGCCACGGGAGCGCGGGGACGAACGCGCTGCGGCCACGAGACCCGACGGCGCTGGGCTCCCAGGGCTTCACTTGGGTTATTCTCCCCCGTTGTGGAGCCGGAACCCGCGGGGACACGCGAGTCCTGGCTGGACTCACCCTTCGCCAATGGAGAAGCTGCTGTGGGAGCTGTTGAAGCCGGGGGACGGCGTGCTGTTCACGTACGTGATCTCGGGCCAGGGCGAGCACTGCGGAGAAAAGCCCAGGTCAGGGCTGCGCACGGACCCGCATTGCTCAGGGTGACCCGCCCTGCTCACGGGGACCCGCCCTGCTCACGGTGATCCGCCCTGCTCACGGTGATCTGCCCTGCTCACGGTGATCTGCCCTGCTCACGGTGATCTGCCCTGCTCACGGTGATCCGCCCTGCTCACGGTGATCTGCCCTGCTCACGGTGATCTGCCCTGCTCACGGGGACCCGCCCTGCTCACGGTGAACCGCCCTGCTCACGGGGACCCGCCCTGCTCAGGGTGATCCGCCGCCCCACGAGGAAACGCAACTAAAGACTAAGGAGCGGGATCAAAGCAGCGACACCGATTCACCACACACCCTCACTAAGCTCGGGTTTAGCGGGTCTTCATCTCGGAAAGGCCAGAAGACGCAAAATTCATACAGAGTGGGATCTAAACCATCAATTCCAGCTTTTAACAACGTGGCCAAATGTCCTGGAGCAGAACGGCCCATTCCTGCCTGCGTGGCTAAGCTGGGCTTGGCTAAACCACCCCCAGCAGGCGCAGCCCACCTCTGTGAGTATAGTTGTTTCGTAGGAAGGCTGGTATTTCTCTTTCTCATGAGGCGTTCGCTTCTCCATCTTCTCCCTGTCCGTCTTCTGCTTCCGATCAGCTCCTTTGGGCTGGAAAGGAGATATTTCCGTTAAAACAGGAGATATTCCCGTTAAAACGGGAGATATTCCCGTTAAAACAGCGTGGACGGGCAGCAGGAGGTTGGACAAAACGCAAGCGGCAGCGAAGGCGAGGGGAGCAGACGCCCGCGCTGCCGGATCCAGACGGATCACGAGGAACAGCGACACCGCGAGGAGCTCAGACCGAGACCAAAGCTTCTCGGAGCATCTCACGAGCCGATAAGACTCAAGACTAAAGGCGGGAGGTGCGAGGCGCCACACAACCTGTGCTCTCCCTACGTGTTGCTCTTGTCCTACTGGTTTTGTAGCCTCAGCAGCACCCAGACCCGACGGACAGAAAGGAAATACAAAGGAAATACCGGGGGAGTGCGGCAGCAGAGGGACCGGGAGGCCCTTCTGGAGACCAACTCGGCCGCCGTCCCGCACCGGGACGTTCACCGGTTCCCGGTTTGTGTCCTACCGGGGAAAGCGGCGCCGAGGGGCCGCGGTACCTTGAAGACCTTGATCTGGCAGCTGGCGGAGTGCAGGTGCTCCGTGTACTCCCCGTTCTCGTTCTCCTTGAAGGTGTCGATCTGCACGCGGAACGGCACCCCCTTCTCGCCGCCGTGCTTGCGCATGGTGAACTCGGTGCTGATGCAGTGCACCTGCGCGCAGCCGAAACCTGCTCTGAGAGCCCGCCACGCACCCCCAAATCCTCCCTCCCCTCCCCTCCCGGCAGCCGGGGCAGCGCTCCCGCCGCAGCGCCCCGCTGCTACTCCAGTGCTCCCACTTCAACAAAGCACTTTCTTCCCCCTCGGAAGAGTTAATTTTGCCCCCAGAGGTTATTTTTGCCCGTTTCTTCTTTACCTGGATAAAGACGGACGTTCTCTTGGAAGGGTCCCACAGAAACTCCACCGTGTTGAGCTGCGTTGGGTTTGCTCGCGGGTCGATGATGCCCACGGACATGGGGATATCTGCAGGAGAACGAGCCGCGCTTTGCGCAAGGGCCAGATAACGCGCGGAGGAACCGACCGCGTCCCGCGGCGCAGGATCGCGACGGAACGTTACAAGGAGGCGGCTGGGGACCCACCGATGTCCAGGATCCTGTCCCCGGGCCGGTTCCAGCGCCAGCCCTCCAGCTGCTGGTGCTCCGTGTACTGCAGCCGCCGGTCGTGAAACACCACGCGGAATATGCTCTGCGGGAAACACCGTCAGCGCCGGAGCCGAGGGAGACGGACGGTCCCCGCGCCACCGGGGGCCCCGCGGAGAAACCAAAGCAAACCACGCTTGGCCGGACCCCAGGGGGCTGGTCCCAGCAAACACCAAATAACCCGCTGACGGCGCCGGAGCCGCCGCACGCGGGCTGTGCCAGGCTGGCCCCACGGGACGGCCCCACGCGCTCCCCTCACCTTGACCAGCTTCCCGTTGATCTCCGGCAATTCGCCGATCTTCCTGTTGTCCAGCATGCGGATTTCGTAGGACTGTCCTGCGGGGGAGCCGAGGGCACCTGGCCGTCAATCGGCCCCTTCTCCGGCGTTTTGACGCCTTTTTCTGCCGCGTTTAACGGGGGTCACACCCCTAACCCCCCCCGGGGGGGACCCTCCTCCTCCTCCCCCCCTGCTCGCAGCGACACTTCCAGGCATCACCCCGATGCGCCACAAGCTCCATCCGCCTCGTGTCGCCAACCCGCGTCTTCCCTTCTGGTGTGAATTTGGCTGCGCGGGGCGTTTCCGCGGCGGCTCCTCTCACCTTGGTTGAGATAGGTGAGCGTCTCGTCGTGCAGCTTGATGGCCGGCGAGGTGGCGGCGCACAGCACGTACTGGAAAGGCAGGATCTTGTTCTCGTTCTCGGGGGGCAAACTCGACTCCTCCTGCTTGAAGATGGGCAG
Organism: Columba livia; assembly: GCF_036013475.1. NCBI lineage: Eukaryota > Metazoa > Chordata > Aves > Columbiformes > Columbidae > Columba > Columba livia. The sequence goes on along the minus strand of NC_088630.1, from coordinate 564,233 downwards.
GGCGAGGACATCGCTGCGAGAGAAGCGGCACGTCAGCCTCCGGCGCCCACCCGGCGGCCGCTCTGAGCCGAGAGCGACGGCGGCGCCGCGCGGGAACCACGACATCCTCCCGCCCGCGAGCCCGAGCCCCCAGCGCAGCCGCAGCGCCGAGCGGGAAGGGTCGGGCGCCCGTCCCGGCCGCCGCGGCGCCAGGAAAGAGTTAAACCAGCTTCTTGCTCCCCTCTAGTTGAACATTAAAAGTCCTTCCCGAGATAAAACTGGACTTACCTGGGCAAATACCAGGTCCCACCTCAACAGGGATTTAACCCTTTGGTGTCCAGCGACTAAACGCACCCACCCAGGGGGACGGCGGAGCCAAACCCGCCAAATGCCCTCAAATCCATGAAAAGAGGGGAAAAAACAGCGATAGCAAAGCTCTGTGGAGGGAACCGTGCAGCCAGGGCTCGGTCATCATCCCCGCGCTCCTACAAACCCCAGTCCGGGGAACCAGAGCGTCCAGGCTCGTCAGCAAACTGCCTAACGAGGAACAGCCTTCGGGACCGGCCCGCACCTACCGAGCCTCGGCCATGGGGACAAGGAAACCCCAAAGGAGCCCCAAACGGGCTCAAAACTCGAGGTGCTTGTTGAAATCTTCGCCCCGTTCCCGCGAGGCGGCAGCAAATGTCAGAAGTCAGGCCGGGGCGGGCGCCGCGCTCGCCCCCGCGCCACCGGCTCTATTTACGGCAGGAGAACCTCCCCACACAGCGTCGGGTTTCAGGCGCCCGAGCCACGTGGAGCTTTTCACACCGGTGACACCGGCACCAACGGCTCCGACGGGGCTCGGCCTCGGGAACCCTCCGGCGCCCGAATCCGGCGGCACCTGGGGCTGGAAACGCCTCGAAGCTGCAAATTCCCTCGCGCGAGCGGAACTTTGAGGCAAAGGCGACGGGTTCAGCTCCACGGCGGCAAACCTGCGCGTCGGGACGAGCCCGGGCCACCGAACAGCGGCTTCTCCAGCCCGCGCCCTGGGGACATCGCCAGGACAAGCGCCGGGAGCGGGCAGGGCCGCGCGGCCCCGGCCTCCAGGTATCTGCTGCCCAAACCGCCCCCAAAGCCGCCAGGGCCAGCGGGCTCTTTGCCACCACAAAGCACCCCCAAGTGAAGATGCCACCAGGAAGTCGCCCCGAATTCAAGCAGCCACCAGGAATTTGCCCCAAATTCAAGTGGTCAGCAGGAATTCACCCCAAATTCAAGTGGCCACCAGGAATTCGCCCCAAATTCAAGTGGCCACCAGGAATTCGCCCCAAATTCAAGTGGCCACCAGGAATTCGCCCCAAATTCAAGTGGCCACCAGGAATTCACCCCAAATTCATGTGGCCACCAGGAATTCGCCCCAAATTCAAGTGGCCACCAGGAATTCACCCCAAATTCAAGTGGCCACCAGGAATTCGCCCCAAATTCAAGTGGCCACCAGGAATTTGCCCCAAATTCAAGTGGCCACCAGGAATTCGCCCCAAATTCAAGTGGCCACCAGGAATTCACCCCAAATTCATGTGGCCACCAGGAATTCGCCCCAAATTCAAGTGGCCACCAGGAATTCGCCCCAAATTCAAGTGGCCACCAGGAATTCACCCCAAATTCAAGTGGCCACCAGGAATTCACCCCAAATTCAAGTGGCCACCAGGAATTCGCCCCAAATTCAAGTGGCCACCAGGAATTCACCCCAAATTCAAGTGGCCACCAGGAATTCACCCCAAATTCAAGTGGCCACCAGGAATTTGCCCCAAATTCAAGCGGCCACCAGGAATTTGCCCCAAATTCAAGGTGTCACCAGGAATTTGCCCCAAATTCAAGCAGCCACTGGGAATTTGCCCCCAATTGAAGTGGTCAACAGGAATTCACCCCAACTTGCAGCTGCCACCAGGAATTCACCCCAAACCCAAGCTGTGCCCCCAAATCCACCCCGCGGCGCCGGAGCCGGCTGTCCTGCCGCTCAGGCTGCCCCCGTTGCCGTGTCCCGCCGCCAGCACCGGGGCCCCTCCCGCGCTCACCTCATGCTGTAGGCGCCGGCGCCCAGCTCCTGCCCGATGCCCGACAGGCTGGCGTCGAAGTCCTGCACCAGCCCCGACTCGATCACCTCGTCGGCCAGCGGCAGCTTCAGCGCCCAGGCCATGGCTGCGGCTGCCCCCCCGCTGCTGGGGGACGAACCGGGGACCCCCAAGAGTCAGCGCAGGGACTCAGCCCCAAGGCCACAGACACCCCCAACCTGCAGCCCCCCCACTGGGGAGAGTGACGCCCCAGGACCCACAGATACCCCAGGACACACAGACACCCCGGGACACACAGACACCCCGGGACTCACAGACACCCCGGGACCCACAGACACCCCGGGACCCACAGACACCCCAGGACACACAGACACCCCGGGACCCACAGACACCCCGGGACTCACAGACACCCCGGGACACACAGACACCCCAGGACACACAGACGCCCCAGGACACACAGACACCCCCGGGGCGGGGGCCTCACCCTGAGGGGACCCCCAAACCCCTGAGCCCCTCCAAGGGGCTGCACCCCCGGCCTGCACTGCTCCCCGCAAGGGGCAGCACCCCCAGGGGACGCCCCCAAGCCGAAAACTCCCCCTAAAAGCCCCTCAGAAGCCCGCAGCCCCCTCAGAGACTTCCCCTCCCAGGGACCCCCGGGCCCTGCCGCCCCACCAGGCGCCGCCCTGGCGCCAAACCCCCGCTCAGGGGTGCCCCCCAGCCCCTGCGCTGCCCCCGGCCGCCTCCCCCAGGGGCCGCCCCCCCGGAGCCCCCGGTGCCGCCGCTCCCGCCCCGGCCCGCGGCCCCGCAAGATGGAGGCGGCAGCGCCGCGGACCCGCCGGCCCCTCCGCCAGGGGGAGCTGGCCCCGCCCCCCCGCGGCCTCCAGCCAATAGAAGCCGCGCGCATCCGGGTGACGCAACCGGCATGTAGCCAATGGTGAGCTTCGCGCTGAGCCCGCCGCGCGGTGATTGGGCGCGGGGCGGGGCGCGAATGTCGCGGCGTGGGGCGCTCGGGTCGGTGCGGCGCCGCTCGGCGGATCGCGAGTTCGAGGCCCGGTCGCGGCTCTTGCGTGCGCGGAGCCGTGCGGGTCTCAGCCCGCAGCGGGTCCGGGGGGGTCTCTCCCTCCCGGGGGGGCAGCGGGAATGGACAGAACGATGCGCCCCGCTTGGGGACGGCCCAGCCCCGTCCTCGGAGCCGCTTCCCCAAAAACCTGCATGCTGGTGGCATGGGGAGCCAAGAACAGCGCCCCCTGCAGGGCTTGGGAGCGGGGAGGGGGGGGACGAGGTAGGACCCCCCGCCCCCCGGAATAAAAGGAAAAAGGAAAAGAAAAAAGAAAAATACTGTTTATTTCACACCACTACACCAAGTGCATCGGGGTCCCGTGTCCCCCGCGGTCCCCCCAACCTCCCCAGTGCAGCCCCCGGTTTTCCCCATCGGGCCCCCGGGGGGGGAGGCGGGGAGGGGACGCTGCCTCCGCCATGGGGTTCGCCCCCCAAAACCCTCCTGGGGACCCTGGTGAAGTCCCCACTGTCACCCACAGCGATGTCCCCACGGCGGGGGGGGGGGGGTCACCAAAATCACAGCGGGGGTGAAATCTGGGCTGTGACGCTACCTCGGAAACACGGGAAAACGGCCAAAAACCAAAAATCACTCCTTTTTGTTCAGGGGGCACAGAGTCGGGGGCGCAGCGTGCAGGCGGGGCGGGTGACACCGGATGCGTGAAGACGGACGGACACACGGACACGGCGGGGGGGGCACGGACACGGGGCCAAAGTGCTGCTGGCAGGGGGCGGGTGGCAGCGGGGGGGGCGGCGGGGGCGCCCGGTTCAGGGCAGCTGGAAGACGTTGAGTTTACTGGTGTTCTTGAGCGTCTGGCGGCGGTTGCAGAACCAGACGCGCACGACCTCGCGGTCGTAGTTGAGCTGGCGCGCGATGTCGGTGATCTCGGGGCCCGTGGGCAGCGCGTTCTTCTCGAAGTGGGCGTTGAGGGCCTCGATGGCCTGGGGGGTGAACGACGTGCGGCGCTTGCGCTTCTTGGAGGGCTCCCCCCCCACGAACTCCAGCAGGTTCTGCTGGCCCTCGCGGTTCCGCAGCTCCGCCTCGCTCAGCCACTTCTCCAGCACCGGCTTCAGCTTCTGCGCGCTTTTGGGGGTGATGTCGAGCTTCTCGAACCTGCGGCGGGGGGGACGCGGGGGTGGGGACGGCGGCTCCGCGGGCAGCGCCCCGGCCTCCTCCTCCCCACCTTCCTCCCTTTCCCTTATCTCCATCCCCTTCCCTTATCTCCATCCCTTTCCCTTATCTCCATCCCTTCCCTTATCTCCATCCCCTTCCCTTATCTCCATCCCTTCCCCTTATTTCCATCCCTTTCCCCTATTTCCATCCCTTTCCCTTATCTCCGTCCCCTTCTGCAACTTTGCCAGTTCTCCAATTTTCCCCCTTTCTCCCATTCCCCCCTTCCCTAATTTTCCATTTCCCTAATTCCCTCTCTCTCCAACCTTCCCCTCTTCCCATTTTCCTCCCTTTCCCCAGTTTTCCTCCCCTTCCACAACTTTGCCAATTCTCCAATTTCCCCCTTTCTCCAATTTTCTTCCTATTCCTTCATCTTCCCTTTTCTCCATTTCCCCCCTTCCTCCCATTTCCCCCTTTCCCTGTTCTTCCATTCCCAAATTTCCCTCTCTCCAATTTTCTCCCCTCTCCCATTTTCCGGCTTTTACCCCTTTCCCTCCTTTTCCCTGTTCTTCCTTTTCCCTGTTCTTCCTTTTCCCTGTTATTCTTCCATTTCTCCAACTTCCCTTTCCTCCCCTTCCCCGATTTTCCTCCTTTTCTCCAATCTCCACCTTCCCTCCAACATTCCCATTTCTCTCCCATTCCCCTATTCCTTTATTCCCCCATTTCTCCCATTTCCTCTCTTTCTCACCCTGCAATTTTCTATCTTCCAATTTACCTCCTTCCTCCCATTTTCCTCCTTCCCCCCATTTCCCTCTTCTCCCATTTCCCCCCTTTCCCTGATTTTCCTTTTCTCCGTCTTTCTTCCCTCTCTCCGATTTTCCTCCTTTTCTCTGATTTCCCCTCTTTACTCTTCCTCCTCTTTTCCCCCTTTTCCCCATTTTCCTCTTCCCCTCAACTTTCCTGCTTTTCTCCACCTCCCTTCTCTTCCTCCCCTTTTCCCCTTTCCTTCCCTCTCCACTCCTCCTCCTTTCCTCCATCTCCCCCTTACCCAACTCCCCCGGTGCCCCCGGTGCCTCCGGTTGTCCCCGGTGCCCCCAGTTGTCCCCAGTGCCCCCGGTTGTCCCCGGTGCCCCTGGTGCCCCAGTGCCTCCAGTTGTCCCTGGTGCCCCCGGTGCCCTCGGTGCCCCCGATGCCCCCAGTTGTCCCCGGTGCCCCTGGTGACCCGGTGCCTCCGGTTGTCCCTGGTGCCCCCGGTGCCCCAGTGCCTCCGGTTGTCCCCGGTGCCCCTGGTTGTCCCCGGTGCCTCCGGTTGCCCCTGGTGCCCCCGGTGCCCCAGTGCCTCCGGTTGTCCCCGGTGCCCCCGGTTGTCCCCGGTGCCTCCGGTTGTCCCTGGTGCCCCCGGTGCCCCGGTGCCTCCAGTTGTTCCCAGTGCCCCCGGTTGTCCCTGGTGCCCCTGGTGCCCCGGTGCCTCCGGTTGTCCCTGGTGACCCCGGTTGTCCCCAGTGCCCCCGGTTGTCCCTGGTGCCCTGGTGCCTCCGGTTGTCCCCGGTGCCCCCGTTGCCCCCGTTGCCCGCGGTGCGCGGCTCACCTGCAGATGGCCGACTGGCTGTAGGCGGGCCCGGCGGTGGCCGTGAGCGCCTGTCCCACCTGCGTCTGCGTCAGCCCCAGCGACAGGCGCCGGATCTTGAAGTTCTTGGCGAACTCGCGGATCTCCTCCAGGTTGATCCCGTCCTCCTCGGCACCGGGGGCGGCCGGGGGCTCTGGGGGGGGCACGACGAGCAGCCCCGCGTCAGGCGCACAGCCAAGGGCCCAGGATGCAGAGCACGGGGGTGCAGCGTCCCCCAGTGCCCCCAGCATCTCCCCCACATCCCTGGGGATCCCAGACCCCAGTTTCCCCCAGTATCCCCAGCATCCTCTCCCCAATTCCAGGGGGTCCCAGATTCCAGTATCCCCAGCATCCTCTCCCCAGTTCCAGGGGGTCCCAGACTCCAGTAACTCTCTTCCCAGGGCATCCCAGTCCCTGCCATCGCCCCAGTAACCTCCCAGTGTCCAGAGCATCCTCCTGCCATCCCAAGGGATCCCAGACCCCAGTATCCCCAGCATCCTCTCCCCATCCCAGGGGACCCCAGAATCCCTCTTCCCAGAGCATCCTGCTCACCAGTATTCCCCTCCAGTATCCCCAGCACCCTCCCCCCAATTCCAGGGCCCCCCATTCCCCAGTATCCCCAGTGCGACTCACTGGAGACCAGCTGGCTGACGGTGGGGGTCTCGGAGCAGGTGATGGGGACGGGCGCGGTGGGCGCCTTGGTGGCGGGGGCCGGGTTTGTCACCACCACGGCCGGCGGGGCCAGCGCCGGGGCCGGCTGGATGGGCTGCACCTGCGGCGAGGGGGTCAGCACCCAGCTCCCCCTCCTCCAGCCCCCCCGAGCCACCGCGCTGCGTTAGGGACATCGAGGTGACACTGGGACCTCCCTGGCTGGGTTTGGGGTGTCCCACCATGGCGGGGTGACCTGCTCCTCTGCTCATGCCAAGGGGGGATTTGGTCCCAGCTGGCACACATGGGTGGCACAGAGAGCAGGACAGGACACGGGGCTAAAGGGGACACGTCCCCAAGGTGCCCATGAGGTCCCAAAGCAACGTGGCCGGGTCCCAGAAATGCTCGTGTCCCCCCAGAGCAACGTGCTTGCGACCCAAAGCCACGTGGCTGGTCCCCAAGACGCTCATGTGCCCCAAAAGCCACGTGGCTGGTCCCAAAGATGCTCATGTGCCCCAAAAGCCACGTGGCTGGTCCCAAAGACGCTCAGATGCTCCCAAAGCCACGTGGCCACGTCCTGAAGATGTTCTCGTGCTCCCAAAACAACGTGGCCAGTCCCAAAGCCACACAGCGGGGACACTGCCAGCCCTTTGGCCATATGATGGGGACACTGCCAGCCCTTTGGCCATAGGATGGGGACACTGCCAGCCCTTTGGCCACACGATGGGGACATGGCCAGCCCTTTGGCCATATGATGGGGACATGGCTAGCCCTTTGGCCACGTGGCCAGGGATGCCACCAGCCCTTTAGCCACTCAATGGGGACACTGCCAGCTCTTTGGTCAGACAGTGGTGACATTGCCAGCCCTTTTGCCACACGGTGGGGACACTGCCAGCCCTTTGGCCGTGTGACAGGGACACCAGCAGCGCGGTGTCTCCGTGCTCACCTCGTTCTTGGCGGGGGGCTCGGGGGTGCCGGTTTTCTTGCCGGCGGGCGCGGGGCTGGCGCCGGGGGCCAGCGTGGCGATGACCTGGCCCTGGGCGTTGAGCAGCAGCTGCGGTGTCACCGTCTGGACCTGCAGGCTGGGGGCCGGCAGCGTGGTGGGGACAGCGCTGGCCGTCACCCCGGGGGGGTTCACCACCCACGGCAGCGTCCCGATCACCTGGGGGGCGAGGAGAGCCGGGCTGGGGGCTGCAGCCACAACGGCCTCCCCGGCACGGGGGACAGCGGGTGGCGGGGGGACAAGGACAGGCCCCGCGGTACCTGGCCCTGCGCGTTGGTGAGGATCTGGCCCGCGATGCCCTGCACGCTGGAAATGGCGTTGGCGATGACGGGGGCGGCCGCCAAGGAGCCCAGGAGCTGCGGTTGCCCCCCCAGCGAGGCCGCGCTGATCTGCGGGAAGCGAGAGCTGCGGCTCAGGGACGGGGACGGCGCTGCTGGTCCCCGCGTGTCCCCCCCCACCGCCGGCCCCCCATCCCACAGCGGGGCTGTCCCGCCTCGCCGCAATGTGACGCTGTCCCTTGATGTCCTTAAATCCATCTGGTAGGCTCAGCTTAAAGCGAAGCTGCCGGTGCAGCTGCTCGTCCTTCGATGGGGAAACGGAGGCAGGGACCTCGTGCACCCCCGGGAGGTGGCGGCTGAGCCAAAGCGCTTCGTCCCCAAGGAAATGTGACCTCTCGCCGCCCTCCGCGGCCACGCCGGCACTGGGTGCCGATCTCCACGCCACGTGCTGCCGGGCTCCTTACTATGCCAGGGTTAAAGGCGAATCCGGCCGGCTGGACGGTGATCTGCGTCTCCAAGGGCTTGGCGGCGGGGGGGGCGGCGGGGGGCTGCGGCAGGATGGGGGGCTGCCCGGCGGGCGCGGGGAACACGCCGGGGGGCTGCAGGGGGGGCCGGGGCTGCGCGGGCTGCACCGGCGCCGCGATGGTCGCGTTCAGCACGGCGGCGGCTGCGGAGCAAAGAGATGGAGAGAGAGTGAGGAGGGGGCGCAGGGACGGGGGAGACCCTCAGTGTGACCCCCACCCCACGGCCCTTCCCCCCGGGACCAAATCACAGGGTGATTCGTCTCCCAACACTCGTGGTATCGCAGCCCCAGGTCCCCGAGCGCTGGGTCTAACCCAGGGTGGGGGGCACCTTGGGGGTCCCAGCATCTCCCCATATCTAGAACCCCCCTGGCCGGGCTCCTTCCAGAGACAATTCCCTCTTATGGGAAAGGGCACAAACCCGGCGCTGGGGGCACCGACCCCCTTCTCTCAAGCCCCCCAGGTGTCCCCCCTCGCAGAAGCCGAGCCGCTGCGCTGGGGGCCACCCCGGCACCCCAAACCTGAGCTGGACCTCACCCGCCACCCTGCCCCGCGTCCCCCACCTTTCCTACTAAAAAGCCTCCAAGAGGAGACGCCGTTTAGCGAAACCAAGCTCCTGGGCGCCAAAAACGCTGGGAAAAGCTCCAAAACCAGCTGCACACAAACCCACCTCAAAAGGGGCCAAGGGTGGACATGGAAGACGGGTGATTAGCAGTAAAGAATGTGCCTTACAGGTCAGTTTTCAATAAGGGCTCTTGAAACACGGGCTCCAAGACAGAGCCGGCGGATAAGGAAGGAGAACGTTTAGCGCCACCAAGCTCCCGGGCGCAACGCGGGGGGAGCACGCGCCGCCGAAACCCGGGGGTTACCTGGCAAAGTGGCTATGGGCGGTTTGAAAATTGCCCCCGAAGGAGAAGCGGCCGTCAGTCCGGGCAGCGCAGCGACCGTCGCTGCAGGGATTGTCCACACGGCCAGCCCCTGCTGACCTGCCGCTTGACCTGCAATACTGATGGGGATAAGAAGAGGTTGAGTAACTGTCCCTGCGGGAACCATTACTCCCGTCACAACTGTTGCTAAGTTTTCCTGAGTCAAGACCTGCAAAAGCAAACAAGATTTAAAAAAGAACAGCAATCAACGCCACTGCAGACAGCATCAGCGGAGAATTTCAGCTTCGCTAAGGGGCGCGGAGAAGCCGGCGGCCCCGGGTCCCTCCCCGCTCAGCGGCTGGGCGCCCAGCCCGCGGCCCCCTCTCCCTGCGGAGACTGGGGGGGTTTGGGGGGAGTCCCCCCGCTTTTCCCCTGGCAAAGCGCCCGACGCGTCTCTGGCAGCACCTCGGCGCTTGGCGAGGGCGCCGGGAGGGACGGCGCCGCGGTTCGGGGCGCACGACGCGCACCCCGCGCCGCCAGCGCCCGTCTCTGCCCTGGGGTTTGCTACAGCGAGCGGACGCCTCCCCGGCCCCCCCGTGTCCCCCCCTGCGTGGCCGCGGGGTAGTTACCTGCGGGGCGGCCTGCACGGCCAGCGGGGCCAGCGGCTGCTGGGCTGGGGGGGGTCCCGAGGGGCCGGCGGACGGGACGGCGCCGGGGGACGTGGCGGCCGCTTTGGATTTGCCTGGGGGAGAGGAGACGCGTTGGAGAGACACCAAGGGTGGGGGGCACCCAAATGACAGCACCCAGGGAACAAGCACCTTCCCATGGGGGTCCCAGGGGGGTGAGGGTGGGGGCACCCAAATTAGATCACCCAGGGAACAAGCACCTTCCCATGGGGGTGTTCTGGGAGGGTGAGAGTGGGGGCACCCAAATTAGGATACCCAGGGAACAGCACCTTCCCACGGGGGTCCTGGGCGGGGTGAGGGTGGGGGCACCCAAATGAGGGCACTGAAGGAACAAGCACCCATGAAACTCAGCGCTGGGCACCCTCAGAGCAGCACCCTGGTCTCCCCCAAGTGGGGTCCCTGCCCCGGTCATGGGGGCTTCTGTGGGGCTGTTCTGGGGGGGACAGGGCGAGGCTGGCGCCGCTTGGGGAGCAGTGAGCGTGGGCGGGTGCTCGGGGTGAAGCGGAGCGGCGCGGGCGGGACGGGTTCACACGCTGTGGACGGGTTCACACGCTGTGGACAGGTTCACACGCTGCGGACGGGTTCACAGGCTGCGCCCGTTCCCGCGGCGCGCGAGGAACCCCCGTCCTCACCCGCGGCTGTTACTGCCGCGAGAGCGGCTTGTTTCTGAGCCACCTCTGGTGTTTATTCTGCTCAGCTTCTAACAACAGCAACTCGAGTAGCAACTAAATCCTGCTTTTGTGAGAAAGACAAACACCCTTTTCCTGCCTTTTCCTTTGGCAGAACAGATGTTTTACCAAATAACTCCTCCTCTCAGCTGAAAGCCAGACCTGGCTGGGTTCGCTCCCTTTGCTGGAAATAACGACAGTCTGGCAGACTTTAAAAAAGCATAAAGCCTTTTTTCCCTACGTTTCCTACCAAACCCAGCGCAGGTGACACCCGGATGGCACAGGTGACACCCGGATGGCACAGACAACACCCGGATTGCACAGGTGACACCCGGATGCCGCAGGTGACACCCGGGTGGCGCAGGTGACACCCGGATGGCGCAGGTGACACCCGGATGGCGCAGACCGCGCTACAGGGCAGCGCCGCCCCCAGGGCCGATGGGTTTTGCGCGGAGGGACTTTTGTCGGCTCCTCCTTTCCCCAAACAAGCTCCGATCCGCCCCGTTCTCTTTCAGCAAAATCCCGGGATCAGGTCATGCTCCGAGCACGGAGATGCCAGCCAGAGAAAAGCCCCGTTAATGAATGAAGAGAAGGAGCAGCCGGAGAGCGGATGGGGTGGGATGAGATGGGGTGGATGGGATGGGGAGGGATGGGATGGGGTGGGGTGGGGTGGATGGGATGGGGTGGGGTGGGATGAGATGGGGTGGGATGAGATGGGGTGGGATGGGATGGGGTGGGGTGGGGTGGGATGAGATGGGGTGGGATGGGATGGGGTGGGGTGGGATGAGATGGGGTGGGATGGGATGGATGGGATGGGGTGGGATGAGATGGGATGGGATGGGGTGGGATGAGATGGGATGGGATGGGGTGGGATGGGGTGGGGTGGGGTGGGGTGGGATGAGATGGGGTGGGATGGGGTGGGGTGGATGGGATGGGGTGGATGGGATGGGGTGGGATGGGATGGAGGGTGGAGCTGGACAAGGATTGAGGTGCTGGAATGATGGGGGATTAATTATTTGCAGGGCACACCCACAGTGGGAGTGGGGAGGGAAGGGGAAGAGGAAGGGGAAGGAAAAGGAAAGGGAAAGGGAAAGGGCCAGGACAGGTTCTCACCAGCTGCCTCCCCGCTGCCGGGGCTGGGGGTGCTGGGGGTGCTGGGGGGCACATCCTCAGTGCCGGGGGGGCCGCTGTCCCGCGGGGACCCCCCCGCTCGCTCCCCCGGCGCCGCGGGGGCGGCTCTGGCGTCCTCGTCGTCGGGCGGCAGCGGGGCGTCCACGCCGACCTCCAGCACGCGGATGGTTTCGTGGCCGGACATGACGATAACCTGCAAACGTGCCCCGAAACGCGCGTCAGCCCCCCCGGGGCGGCCCCCGGGCCACGCGCCCCACGGCGCAGCGACGCCGCTCCCCGTGCCCCCGAGACGCGACCGCGCAGAGGAGGGACGGATGGGGGTCAGACCCCCAGCAATTCGCCGCCTTAGTTAATGAGCAGCTCCTGGGCTCTCCCGTAATTAACACGGACTCCGCGATGGTGAAACGCGGCTGTGGCGCCGTGTCCGCAGCGGCAGAGCCAGCACCCACGGGTCTGAATGGCGACACGACCTGGGGACACGTGGGGGTGGCAGAGTCACCTCCTCCCGTTCTCCTGCGCCCGCAGGCACCGAACCCCGGAGCGAAGGGTCCAGCAAACGGCCCCCGAGGACCTGGTGCCTCCTCGTCATTCAAACACCCCGAGATCAGGCAGCCGAGCTCCAAACCGGAGCTGAACGTCTGGGCGTGAGCGCGGGGGGCACGAGGCGGTTCTTTCACCCCGGACGGGGGTCAGGCCGGGGCTGAACCCCCACCCGGCGCTCGCGGGGTCCCCGCGGTGGCTTCACCTGCTCGTTGACCGTGAGCGAAGGCTCCTGGGGCTGCGCGGCCTCGGCGTCCATGGTGTCCAGCGACGGAGCCAGAGGCCTCAGACCTCCCACATGCTGCGAGGGGGGACACGAGAGCCTTTGTCACTGCCTGGGGGTGGCGCGGGTCTGTCCCCCACCCGCGATTTGGGGCAGTGCAGTGTGCCGATGGCCGCCTGCCTGCACCGGGGGACACCGGCTCCTCCCCGGGGAGGTTCTGTGGTCTGGGGTGCCCCCCCCACCTCCCGTCATCTTGGTGAAGATGTGACAGACGTGGGGCAGCGTGATTTATGGGTGACATCCCATATCCACGCAGCAGAGCGAGGGAAGGGCCGTCCCAGCGCCAAACCTGCCCTCCCCTCCTGCCCTTTGGGAGAGGGATGTGGGCCCCACAGTCCGCTCCAAAACCCCCCAACCAGACAAACCCCGGGCGGAACTCCCGCCTGCCAGCAGAGCCGGTCCCTGAGCCCCCCAGAGCCCCGATGACGCTCCCGACCCCCGGGCTGGCGGTGAGAAGCAGCAGAGTCCCTTTGCTCCTTCCCGAGGGACCTCAGTGACGGGGACGCTGCGCTAAGGCAGCGGGAAGGCGCTGGACACGCCCGCTGCAAGCGACTCCCCCGGTTCCAACGCCCTGCGCCGACCCCTTTGGTCACCACGGTCCCCTCGCTGCCACTGCCGGCCCAAGGGGCTGACAAACTTCTCATGACGAGGGTCTCGGGGTGGGGGTGCAACCAGCCAGCCCGGTGACGCTGTCCCGGAACAGCCCCCGGTGCCATTTCACGAGCCCTTTATGGTGTCTCCACGTCTCAGAAGCCACGAGGCTCCCGCTGAGGCCACCGAGCGCGTCCCGAGCCAGGGCCGCGTTTATGTGCAATTAGTAAACAGAGCTCCTCGGATCCTGTTGATCCAAAGGGGCCTAAATTGAATTAAGAGCCAAATTCTCATTTGAAACTCAGCAGGGGCCGAGCATCTCATTCCCTTCGGCCGCCTTTGCGCTCGGTGTCTGCGACCCGCAGCGAGGGGACACTGTTTGCCCCCCCTTGTCCCTGCCAGGCTCAGCCCAAGCATTTAGGCAGGACCCAGCCCCTTGGCCCGGGTGAGCGGGGCTCTGAAAGCAGCCGGTGACTGATCTCTGGTGGCCACTGGGAATTCTTAAGCCTGGCCTTGGCTTCCGAGCAGCCGAACACCTTGGGATGTGGCGCAGAGTTTAATTAACGGTTCATCCCGGTGCGGCGGCGAGCGGAGCAAGGGCCGAGCGAGCGGCGCGCGCAGGCGGCTGCGCTATTAGAACTTAACGAGCTCGTCAGCAGCCGGAGCGCGGCAAAGGGCGACCAGGACGGGGAAAAGGCTCCTGAGCTTCCCCGGAGTGCGGGGGCACCGGGGGGCTGGGGTACGGGGGAGCCCCGGGAACCACTCACGGTTTGCTCGGGGTGCAGGGACGGACACGCCGGGCCGGGGCGGCTGCTCCTGCTGCTCCTCAGGGCCGCGAAACGCTGCGTTTGGGCTGCGAAGTGCTGGATTTCAGGCTGCAAAACGCCGAGTTTTGGGCTGTGAAACGCTGCGTTTGGGGCCGATTTCAGGCTGTGAAACGCCGCGTTTTGGGCTGCGAAACGCCGCGTTTTGGGCTGCGTAAACGCTGGATTTCAGGCTGTGAAACGCCGGGTTTGGGGCTGATTTCAGGCTGTGAAACGCCAGGTTTTGGGCTGTGAAACGCCGGGTTTGGGGCTGATTTCAGGCTGTGAAACGCTGGGTTTTGGGCTGTGAAACACAGGATTTCAGGCTGCAAAACGCTGGATTTTGGCTGCAGGGAGAGAAAAAGCAGGTGAGTGCCGGTGCCGAGCGCTGCCCGCTCACCCGCTCCCCAAACCCCCGAGGAGCGAGAGCATCCCACCCGGGGGCTCCGGGGAGGAGCGGACGCTCCGGAGCACCCATCCTCACTATCAGCTCTCCCGCCTCGCTCGTCGCGTTGGGAGCCGGACGTGACCAACGCGGGACGCAAAACCCGGCGCCCGTGTCGGCTTTCCGGGCGTTTTCCACCGCAGACCCCAGACGCCGCGCCCCCCGCACCAAAAAGCCTCCCCGGGACCACGGGTCCATCCCGGGCTCGACGTCCCCGCTCAAGCGCCGCGTCTCCCCGCAGAGCGGCTCCGCTGCGCCCGCCGGGAGCTCCGGCGCCGCCAGAAAGGAGAGGCTTCGAATGCTTTTCTCCCTCTGCCGCGCACGGAGGCCAATTAGCGAGAGACAATTAAACAGACGCTGCACCGCGCGCGGCTCAACGCGGGTCGGCGGCGGGTTTGGCAGTGGCGGCTTCTCCTCCCCAGACATTCGGCAGCACCGTTTCCTTGCACTTTTTGAACATATATATATATATATATATATTTGCAATTAATGGGACAAATAACTCGGCCAGCTGGCGGCGCGAGGCGCGCGCGGCCATTTCGCAGCAGATGGCGGCGAGGAAATGAAATGCATAAAATAATAATAAATAATATTTCCCAACAAAAAAAAGAAAAGAAGGGGGGGTGGGGAGAAACTAAAGGGAAGGATCATTTGAGATGCTCCCAGTCTCGCTGCGGATATAATCGCCGTGTTAATTACAAGTGTTGATGAGTCAGAGACGCAACCGCTCGGGTCCCAGGTGGGTGGAAATGGAAGTTTGAACAAACTTGCCACAGGTGAGAAACCCTCCGAGGTTAATTAAACCTGCTTGGACACGGCTGCAGCTCGCTAATTACTCGCTGTCGTTAGCCTGGGTTGATTCCTTCCAATGGGCACGGGGTGGGGAGCTTGAAGGAGACGGTGGTTTGGGGCAGACGAGCCCTAAAAGCAGCTCCTGGGACTTTTGCCACCACGTTGGGAGCAGAAAGCCCCGCTGGAAGCGGCACCGGGGATGGGAACGGTGTCAAACAGCGCCGTGCCGGCGTCGCGGAGCGGGGCCGGGCCCCAGCGCACCCCGCAGCCCAAAAGGTTGTTCCCTCCCCACGTAAAATGCCTCTTTGTGCTTCTCAGCTTCATTGCTTTTCAGATCTTCCTGCATCTACTGATGGGAAACTGAGGCAGCGGATGAGCCGCGGCACGACGGCAGCTGGGAAACCCCAAAATCAGTCAAAGGCGCCCCAAAGGAGAAACCAAATCTGTCCTGCTGGTGGGAGCGGAGCCGAAGCGGCCACAACCGACCCCTGAAAAGCGACGGCAATCCCAGTTCTGCCCCATTTCCCTCAGCTCTGCAGCAGCACCGCCCGGCCCCGCGCACGGCGCGGACCGAACCCGCTGCAAAAAGGGGGACCCCCAAACCCGCTGCAAAAAGGGGGAACCCCAAACCTGCTGCAAAAAGGGGGAACCCCCAAGCAGTGACCCGGGCTTTGCTGCCGGTCGGGAGGTTTAACCTGCAAAACCCTCTTTGCACCTTCAACGTTTTCACCGGGCCGGGGGTGATTTTGGGGGACGAGCGCGGCGCCGCACGGCGCTTGGATCACTTGGGCTTTGCTGGGCTTCCCGATTTCATGGGGTTTGGGGGCACAAAGCTGAACAAAACGCCTGCGGGGTGCCCTGAGGGCTCCCCCTCTCTGCGGGGTCACACGCGAGCCCGGCTCTGCTCCGCAGACACGGGATCGGGGTCCCCGTCGATGGGGGGTCCCCTCCCCAGGTCATGCTGCAGGACCGCGGTGAAACCGGGGGCACGTTTGGGCTCTCCTGAATTCCCACCCCCCCCAAAACAGCACCCGAGCATCGGGACCGGAGCCCCCCAGGGTCCAGGACACCCCAGAGGGACGTCACGGTGGATTTGGGAGCGCGGGACCCCCCCGCTGAGCCGGCGGTCCCACGAGGTGCCGCTCTGCCCCGCATCGCCCCTTCGGCGGATTTTAAAGTGGGGTGCACGGACTGAAGGACCCCCCCACACCCCAAAATGCAAAGTGAGGGGCTCAGGGGGGCCGTGACCCCCCAAACCCTCACAGCACCCCACACTGTGCTGGAGCACCCAAAAGTGCCCCTGGAGCCCCAAATCCCTGCCTGGCACCTGCCCCCCCCATCCCCAGCCCGGGGGTCCCTTCACCATCCCCCAGCAGGACCCCAACACTGTCCCCCTGTCCCGCCCCCCAGCGCTGCTTCTCCTCTCCTGCACCCCGAAACTCATCTCCCATAGCCCCCAAATTCTCCTGTGCCCCCCCTGGGCAGTCACCCCTTTCCCTGCCCTGGGGCTCAACAGCCCCCTCTTTCCCCTTCCCTGGACCCCCCCAGCTCCGGGGTCCCCCCAGGGACCCCCACCTGCCTGTGCCATCCCCTGACCCCCAATCTGCCCCCCCCCCCCCCCGCGGTGACCCCATCACTCCGTCACTGCCCCCCATCTGCATCCCCACTCTCAGCGTCCCCAGCTCCCCCCAATTTCCCCCCCCCTAAAATCCAAACCCCCCTCCCCAAAACCCCGCCGCCCCCCGCTCCGAGCACCCCGCTCTCCGCCGTTTTCCGCTCCGCTCCCCCCACCGCTCTTTATCATAAATATATAAATTATGCTAATTACGGCATTGCATATTCACCGCGGCGGGCCCCGCCGCCCCCCGCCCGGCCCCGCTCCGGCCGCGCACTCACCGGCGGGCGCGGGGGGAGCGCGGGGGGGCGCGGGGGGGGCCGGGGGGTCCGGGGCGCGGGCTCCGCGCGCTCCGCTCCTGCTCCTCTGCCGGGGAATCATTAAAAATTCATCTCACAGCGACGGCGGCGGCGGCACAAAGGGGAGGGGGGAGGGGGCGGGGGCGGGAGCGGCCCCGGGACCCCCAGCCCGGGGTGGGCTGGGGTGGGGTGGGGTGGGGGGAGGCCGGGCCGGGGCGGGGGGTGTTTGTGTTCCGTGGGGTGAGTGTTGGGGGGTTCTGGTTCTCTCCTCCTCCGGGGGGATTTTTTAGCTGCTGCGTCATGAACATAATTTATGCGCAGGCCTTGCCGCAGCCGGGCTGCCCCGCTCCGCCGCAGGGGGCGCTCGGGGCCGCCGCCGGCCGGGACAGACACCCCGGGACAGACACCCCGGGACACCGGGACGGGACACCGGGACGGGACACCGGGACGGGACACCGGGACGGGACACCGGGACGGGACACCGGGACGGGACAGACACCCCGGGACAGACACCCCGGGACACCGGGACGGGACACCGGGACGGGACACCGGGACGGGACACCGGGACGGGACACCGGGACGGGACAGACACCCCGGGACAGACACCCCGGGACACCGGGACGGGACAGACACCCCGGGACAGACACCCCGGGACAGACACCCCGGGACACCGGGATGGGACAGACACCCCAGGACAGACACCCTGGGACAGACACCCCGGGACGGGACAGACACCCCGGGACAGCGGGACACCGGCACGGAGACACCCCGGGACAGGGACACTCCGGGACAGCAGGACACCCCGGGACCGCGGCCCGGGACAGCGGGAAGGGGACACCCCGGGACAGCGGGACGGGACAAGGGGACGGGGAAACCCCAGGACAGCGGGACACGCTGGGACAGCGGGACACCCCGGGACAGCGGGACACCCCGGGACACCAGGACGGGGACACCCTGGGACGGACAGCAGGACACCCCAGGACAGGGGGACGGGGACACCCCGGGACAGCCCGGGACATGGACACCCCGGGACAGGGGGACGGGGACACCCCGGGACAGCCTGGGACACCGACTGGGACAGGGACACCCCGGGAACCCCCAGCACAGGGACCACCCAGACAGGGACACCCCCCCAGGCACCGGGACACGGACCCCAGACACAGAACCCCCAGACAGGGACTCCCCAAAAGCCAGAGGCCCCCCAGAGCCAGAGACTGCAGCCCCAAGATTCACCTCCCCCCCAGCCCTGAGACCCCCGGCCAGAGACCCCCCCAGAGCCGGAGTCCCCAGCACCAAGATCCCGGAACCAGAGACCCCCCCAACCTCAGAGCCCCAGAGTCCCCAGCCTGGAGACCCCAAAACCAGAGACTCCCTGAGTCCCCCCCGACCCAGGAGTGCCCCAAACTCAGCCCAGACCCCCCCAGTCCTGAACACCCCAGAACTCTCCAAAGCCAAATCCCCCCCTTCCAAAAGCCAGAGCCCCCAAATCCCAGACCCCCAAGATTCATCTGGCCCCAAACCCAGATTCTCTCAGTCCCAGACACCCCTAAAACCCAGACCCTAGAGTGCCAGAGCCCCCAAAAGCCACCTCCAGCCCCCCCAACTCCTCCAAACCCCAGACCCCAAATCCCCGTCTCCATTCCCAGCAGCACCCCCGGGTTTTGGGGTCACCCTTTGCAAACCCCAAGCACCCGGGGCAGGAGCCCCCAGCTCTGCCCCCCCAAATCCTGCCCAGAACTGCCGTCCTGACCCCAGCACCGAGCCAGCCTGTCAAACCCTAAACCAGCATTTCATCGTCATAAATTAATCCATTAATCACCGTGTTAATGTGAACCGCCCCGGGGCGGCACAAAGGATCCAACCTGTTCCCCTCCACCCCCCCGTTATTCACGTTCCGCGGGACAGAGCCCAACCCGCTACCCGCTTGGCTGCAATTCACCAAAACCGCCCCAAAAACCCTGCCCGAGGCTTAGTATATATACAATATATACATGTGCAATATATACATTAACATACAGGAGCCCAGCTCCGCGCACCGGGACGGCACGTGAGGCACGAGCGAAGCCGCTCGCCCCCTGGGCCCAGAAACATGGGGGGGGTTGGCCCCCGCTGCTCTGGAAATTCACATTTATTTAATACTGAGCTGGCGGGTCCCGCAGCGGCACGGGCACCCGGGGAGCCCCGAAAATGAGGGCGGTCGTAGGCGGCAGCACCCACCTTGTCCTGCCGGGATAACGGGGGTCACGGCTGCACCCGGTGCCCGGTCTGAGCATCAGACTGGGAGGACAGAGTCCAACTGGGAGCTTGGGATTCCAATTGGGAGCTTGGGATTCCAACCGGGACCTGAGATTCCAACTGGGAGCTTGGGATTCCAACCGGGAGCTGAGAGTCCAACTGGGAGCCTGAGATTCCAACTGGGAGCTGAGAGTCCAACTGGGAGCTTGGGATTCCAGCCGGGAGCTGAGAGTCCAACTGGGAGCTGGGATCCCAACCGGGAGATTGGGATCCCAACCAGGAGCTGAGAGTCCAACTGGGAGCTTGGGATTCCAACCGGGAGCTGAGATTCCAACCGGGAGCTTGGGATCCCAACTGGGAGCTGAGAGTCCAACCGGGAGTTGAGAGTCCAACCGGGAACTCAGAGTCCAACCGGGAGCTGAGAGTCCAACTGGGAGCTGGGATCCCAACCGGGAGCTGGGAGTCCAACTGGGAGCCTGAGAGTCCAACCGGGAGCTGAGATTCCAACCGGGAGCTGGGATCCCAACCGGGAGCTGGGATCCCAACCGGGAGGCTGCAGCGATAAACAGACAACAGTAACTCACAAGGCAAGGGTGCGATTTGCTCCTGGGTGTCCCCGAAAGAGAAAACGCAGCTGAAAACCCCCCGAATCCGAGGGATAATTTGGAATTCGCAGGCGCGACGGCGCAGATGCTGCTCGGGGGTTAACACTGGTCCCTGTGAAACGGCCCCAAAAGACCTTATTTTGGTGGCCTGGGCAAAGGCACGAGGGAAAAAGCCCCATGAAGGGAACTCAGGTGCCACTTCAACCCTGTCGCTGGAGGAGGAAGGAACGTGCTTCTGGGCCAATTCCGGCGCGTTTGGGGCCGTTCACGCGAAAGGGAGCGGGGACGTTATCATCTCCATTCTGCGTTTTACCATCTTCAAATCGCAACTTCCTTCTGGTCTCTCAGCGGGGAAAAAGGAGGAAAGCTCCACCGTAACATCCCGGTTCCCGGCGCCTCTTAAACGAGCGCGGCTCTGCGAAGCCAAATTATTGTCATTCCGAAGCACAAATAATTAAAGCTGGAAAGAATCGCACCATCCACCTCTTCCTGCAGCAAAAGCCAACGGGCTCGTTGAGAGCCCGGCCTGAGAACACCCCATTTCTGGACTAACCCAGGTCTCCCCACCCGCCCCCGCAGAGCCCCAAGTGAATAGTGACCCTGGTGTCTAGAACATGCAAGTATTCCACGCCAAGCCCATCCCGCCCGCTCTCCCAGCGCGCCTGCTGGAATTAGCGTCACTTAGGCCGGCCTAGCCTCTTAGTCCCAGCTTAACGTGAGGATTTTAGGGTGATTTAGCACCCACGAGCTCCCACTCGGCTGGATTAACCCCGCGGAGTCAACGCCGAGGCGCAAACGTTCACCGAGACGGAACAAGGGGATGAAAGGCGAGCGGCCGGCGCGCCGTCCTGCGAGAGCCGCGTTCGCGCCGCCGGGACGGTGAACATTTAAACACCCCATCGCGTTGGATTTCAGGCTCGTTTGCATACATTGGCGTACGCTTAATAGAACGTGCACGGGGGAAAAGGCTGCACGGCGCATCTTTAATTCCCTCCTTGCAGACGAGTTGATTTTAGGAGTGCTGGAAAGCTTGAGCTTCCTTCAGGAAACAGCTCGTTTGGAAGGGGAGGAGGAGTCTAATTACCTGTTGGTCGGGAAGATTAAAACGTGGACAGGTTTCCAGCCCCACGAGGAGCAGATATGCCCCAAAAGAGCTTATCCCAACAACTTAAATGGCTGAAAAACGCAGGAAAATTGCAGCAGACCTTGATTTTGGCCCCACGCTGCAGGGCGACTCTGGATGCTCGGCTTCCCTGAACCTGAGCCTAAGCGCGAGCTTTGTAAAGACCGCAGGGGGGTTTAGCGCAGGTGTGTGGGTGTCACGGTAAATGAGCCGCTGCCTCCATTTCCCATTATATTTGGCTGGAGCTTTTTGCCCCCTCTTGGCATCCCAAGAGGCTCTTAAAGGCGATAGAAACAGCAATAAGCTCAACTGCAAGGGGTGTGAGGCGGGACCCTCCGCAAAGCCCGGCTCTACCAAACCTCTCCTGCCCTTTCCAAGGGAGTTTTCTGTGTGGTGAGAACAGGAAAGAGGAAATACACACATTTGTTCAAAAACAAATCCCGCGCCGGCCTCTCTCTCGCTTTAAAGGGTAAATATATGTATATATTATGGTCGCTGTACGGTTGGAAGGTGAAGAACATTTTCAAGGCATGAATTATTGATGGCGCCCTCCCGGGCGCGCCAGCCGACGTGCATATTCATCAGGCGGCCGGTACATTATTCATGAGGCGCTGGCTTAAATAGGCACGAGAACAATGATATTGTTGATTGAGACGCCTGAGAGCGGCCTCGGAAATGAAAGAGAGCGGTGCCCCCAACTCCGGCCAAAACGCAGCCAGCAGGTTTGGCAGAATCACACAAAAAAGGGGCATTTTTACACTTTCGGGGGGTCCTCCCCGCGCCATCCACATACGTTGTGTTTTAAACCAGGCTTTGCAGGTGGGTCGCTGGGTTGTGCGGATCCTCCTCCAGACCGCGGCACCGTCTGCCGCCTGATCCTCCTCCAGCAGGAGACACCTGCAACACATTTATAACAGTATTTAGGGCGCTAAACTCCCCCCAAATTCACTCAAAACCATCAGGAGAAGCCTCAGTCTCCCCCTTTAAGCCGGCGATGTCTTTAAGCCCAGGTAGATGCTGGGGCTGGTATTAACTGTGGGGAATAGACACTTTCAGGATCAAGTCCTGAACAGCAGGGCTTGAATGACAAAGGTGTTTCAGTTCCGAGGCCCCTCCAGCGCGGCGGGGGGGGCGCAACAAGCCTGAGAGACGCACCTGCCCAACATTTTTGGCTGGAAAGCTTGAGTTTCCTTCAGGAAACAGCTCGTTTGGAAGGGGAGGAGGATTCTAATTACCTGTTGGTCGGGAAGACACAGTCTTTGACACAGTCTGTCTTTGACACAGTCTTTGACACAGTCTTTGACACAGTCTGTCTTTGACACAGTCTTTGACACAGTCTTTGACACAGTCTGTCTTTGACACAGTCTCCACAGCATCCTCACAGCTCAGTTGAGGAGGGGTGGTCTAGACAATAGAGCAGTGAGGTGGGTTGCAAACTGGCTCAAGGAGAGAAGCCAGAGAGCGGTAGTCAATGGTGCGGAGTCCAGCTGGAGGCCAGTATCCAGTGCAGTGCCTCAGGGGTCAGCGCTGGGGCCAATGTTATTCAGTATATTCATTAACGATTTGGACGAGGGAATAGAGTGCACTATCGGCAAGTTTGCTGGTGACACCAAGCTGGAGGGGTGGCTGACACGCCAGAGGCTGTGCTGCCATCAGAGACCTGGACAGGCTGGAGAGTTGGGCGGGGAATAACCTGATGAAATTTAACAAGGGCAAGTGTAGAGTCCTGCATCTGGGCAGGAACAACCCCAGGTTCCAGTATAGGTTGGGAAATTACATATTAGAGAGCAGTGGAGGGGAAAGGGACCTGGGGGTCCTGGGGACAGCAGGGTGACCATGAGCCAGCACTGGGCCCTTGTGGCCAGGAAGCCAATGGGACCTGGGGGGGGTTAGAAGGGGGTGGTCAGTAGGTCAGAGAGTTCTCCTGCCCCTCTGCTCTGCCCCTGTAAACAGGTTTTAGTTTAGATACTATCAGGATATACTTGGCAAACATATATGTGTATAAATATATAATATACACAGCCATAGCACCCTGAGAATGCCCCATCTCATCTGATCTGGGAAGCTAAGCAGGGTCGGGCCCGGTCAGTACTTGGATGGGAGACCAGCTGGGAATCCCTGGTGCTGTGGGCTGAGCCAGCACTGGCCCTTGTGGCCAGGAAGCCAATGGGACCTGGGGTGGGTTAGAAGGGGGTGGTCAGTAGGTCAGAGAGGTTCTCCTGCCCCTCTGCTCTGCCCTGGGGAGACCACACCTGGAATATTGTGTCCAGCTGTGGCCCCTCAGTTCCAGCAGGACAGGGAACTGCTGGAGAGAGTCCAGCGCAGCCACCAAGATGCTGAAGGGAGTGGAGCATCTCCCGTGTGAGGAAAGGCTGAGGGAGCTGGGGCTCTGGAGCTGGACAAGAGGAGACTGAGGGGGGGACTCATTCCTGGGGATCAAGATGGAAAGGGGCAGTGTCAGGAGGATGGAGCCAGGCTCTTCTGGTGACAACCAGGGACAGGACAAGGGGCAATGGGTGCAAACTGGAACACAGGAGGTTCCACTTAAATATGAGAAGAAACTTGTTCGTGGTGAGGGTGGCAGAGCCTGGCCCAGGCTGCCCAGGGGGTTGTGGAGTCTCCTTCTGTGCAGACATTCCAACCCGCCTGGACACCTTCCTGTGTAACCTCATCTGGGTGTTCCTGCTCCATGGGGGGATTGCACTGCATGAGCTTTCCAGGGCCCTTCCAATCCCAAACATACTGTGAACATTCTGTGAAGATTAAAACGCAGACAGGTTTCCAGCCCCACGAGGAGCAGATATATAACCATATAACCCAAAACAGCTTATCCCAACCACTTAAATGGCTGAAAAACGCAGGAAAATTGCAGCAGACCTTGATTTTGGCCCCACGCTGCAGAATTTTGGCCACACTCAGAGCGGGGAAAACGGGCCCAGGGGCAGGAGTTTGGAACCAGCGCCACGGGGACGCGGTTTAAAGCAACACAAGGCGCGCTAACGAGCGGCTGAGCTTCACGCGGCCCTCAAGGCTTAATTAAGCTAACAATATTTGGAGGTTACCAGCCATCTCCATTGATCTTTACCGCGGGCTCCCAGGCGGCTCCTTCTGCTGCGCAGACACGGGGGACAAAGGCGAGACCCCGGTGTCCCCGGCGCTGTCCTGGGCTGGGGGACAAGCGGCTGGGCTGGGGCGCCATGGGCCATACTGGGGACCCCCCTCCCCAGGCGCTGCTCATGGTCCCCCCTCAATGCCGGGGCCCACATGGGGACCCCCAAGGCCTGGCCCAGGGCCCCATCTCAGGCCCAAGCTCTGCTTGGGACCCCCCAACTATACCAGGGACTAACTACACCAGGGACTGACTAACTACACCAGGGACTGACTAACTACACCAGGGACTGACTAACTACACCAGGGACTGACTAACTACACCAGGGACTGACTAACTACACCAGGGACTGACTAACTACACCAGGGACTGACTAACTACACCAGGTACTACACCACTACCCACTTAAGGCCCCACCTGGGGCCTCCCCACTACTCCAGGCCCTCCGTAGGGACCCCTCCCCCCCTTCACCTCTAGGGCCGACCTAGAGCTCCCACCTAGGCCTTGCTTAAGGCCCCATCTCAGGCCTAGGGCCCTCCTAGGCCTCACCTCAGCCCCACCTGCCCTCCCTCAAGCCCTGGGGACCCCTCCCCACTCGGCCCCTTTAAGGCCGGCGCGGCCCCGCCCCCGCGCGCGAAGGCGGCTGCGCGCGGCTCCCGCTTCCTGCCCCGCCCCTCCGCCGGCCCGCCCCGCCAGCCCCGCCCGCCCCGCCCGCAGCGCCGCGGTGACACCGAGCAGGAAGCGCGCGGCGCGGGCAGAGCGGGAGCCGCCCCGGAACCAGCGCCACCCGCCATGAACGGCAAAGGCAAGGACCGCGCCGCGCCGCCGCCGCCGCCGCCAGCGCCCCGTGCGTCGCGCCCCCTCCCGCCCTTCCGCCCCTCCGACCCGGGACGCGGCGCCTTTAAGGGCGGCGCCGCAGCGCGTGACCGCGCGAGCGGGGCGGCCAATGGGAGCGGGGCGGGGGGGCGGGAGCGCGCGTTGCCATGGCGACCGGCCCGGCCTTAACCCTGTGAGCGCCGAGCGGCCTCCCCCCCCCCCCC
Organism: Columba livia; assembly: GCF_036013475.1. Classification (NCBI taxonomy): domain Eukaryota; kingdom Metazoa; phylum Chordata; class Aves; order Columbiformes; family Columbidae; genus Columba; species Columba livia. Next base: position 539,152 of record NC_088630.1, on the reverse strand, counting down.
CCCGGTGACGTACGGGGGGCTGTGACGTAGGGAGGACCTGGGCGTGACGTAAGCGGGGAGGGCGGGGGAATCCCTCCCGGATGACATAGGGGATCCCGCTGGGTGAAGGGAGACGGACCCCCCCACGCGTGACGTAAGGGGGGACCCCGTTAGCTGTGGGGGGGCGCTGAAGTGGGGGAGGCCCCCCGCCGGTGACACGGGGGATCCCCCGGGTGATATCATAGGGGAGACCCCCCCCCCAGTTGATGTCATAGGGTGGAGACCACACCAGGTGATGTCATAGGGGGCCCCCCCGAATGATGTCACAGAGTCCCTGGGTGTCCCCGGGGACCCCCTGGGTGACATGGGGGGGTTGGGGCGGGCGAGCCCCCTCATCACAGGGGGTTGGTGACACCTCGGGGGGGCGGGGACAAACCCCCCCAGCGCCCCCCCCTGTGCCCCCCAACCATGAAGAACCCGGGGGGGGGGGGGCAGGTACCAGCTGGGGTTCATTTCCGTTCTAAGACATCGCGACTCCCCAGAACGATCCGATTCATTATCGCTATTCTCGCTTTGCCCGCGCTAATTAACGACCAGAACCCCCGATTTCCGCTGTTTTCTCCGCAGGACAGTACCCCCCGCAGCCGTCCTACCCCGTGCAGCCCCCCGGGCCCCCCGCCGTGTACCCCCCGCCGCTGCCCCTGCAGCCGCCGCCCTACACCGACGCGCCCCCCGCCTACTCCGAGGTACGGAACGCGCCCCCAGCGCCCCCTTTTCCCCCCGGGGCCCCTCCCGAATGAAACCAAAATACATATCCATAAAAGTTTATAGCTGGAGGGGTTTTTTTGCCTGGGGGGCTCGTTTGCTGGGCAGCGCATGCTCCCCAAGTTCGCTCCGAATCACCCGCTTGACGTGTAAACGCCGCTCAAACTTCCCCGTGGAGTCAAGGTGACAAATTCATCTGGTTTGTCACCGTAAAAGACACTGACAATGACACCTCTGGCTTGGAGTGGGGGAAAACTCTCCAAAAACGGGGAAAAATGTCCTTTTTCCATCTCCAATCAAACACGTGGGGCTGGGGTGGGGGGGTGAGGGTCTGTGTGGGGCTGGGGTGTGGGGGTGAGGGTCCGCGTGGGGTTGGGGTGGGGGCTGAGGGTCCATGTGGGACTGGGGTGGGGGGGTGAGGGTCTGCGTGGGGCTGGGCCGGGGGTGTGAGGGTCCGTGTGGGGCTGGGGTGGGGGGTGGGGGTCCGCATGGGGCTGGGCCGAGTGAGCACCCGGGGGTGCGGAATAACCGCCCTCTACACTCCGTTTTGTGTCTTTTCCCAGCTTTACCGGCCCAGCTTCGTGCCCCTGGGCGCCGCCACCGTCCCCACCATGTCTGCGGCGTATCCCGGCGCCTCCGTGTTCCTGCCCGTGGCCCAGTCGGTGGCCGTGGGGCCCATCGGCTCCTCGGTGCCCGTGGCCTATTACCCGGTGGGGCCGGTTTATCCGCCGGGCTCCACGGTGCTGGTGGACGGCGGGTTTGACGCCGGAGCGAGGTTTGGCGCCGGCGGCACCGCCAGCATCCCCGTGAGTACACGCTTGGAGGAGAGCGGGCTCCTGTTTGCACGCTGAGGGCTCTTTATCCTGGTCCAGTTGTGGCTCTGGAGCCGCGGGGGCTGGCGGGCGGCCCTGGGGGCGGCAAAACCACCACGTGGCCAGTGCTGGCCCCAGCGTGGGGCGTCCAGGGGCTGTGAGACGTTCCTGCCCCCCACATTTCCCATCCGTGGGGCTGGGGATGGTCCTGCCCCCCAGATTTCCCACCCATGGGGCTGGGGATGGTCCTGCCCCCCACATTTCCCACCCATGGGGCTGTGGGACATTCCTGCCCCCCAGATTTCCCACCCATGGGGCTGGGGATGGTCCTGCCCCCCAGATTTCCCACCTGTGGGGCTGTGAGATGTTCCTGCCCCCCAGATTTCCCACCCATGGGGCTGGGGATGGTCCTGCCCCCCAGATTTCCCACCCATGGGGCTGTGGGACGTTCCTGCCCCCCCAGGTTACCCACTTTTGGCTGTGTCCAGGTCCTGCTCTAGGTCCCTCCATGGGGACAAAACCCCGGGTTAAGCCGGGCTTAGCCCAGCACGGACAGGACACCAAGCGTTTCCCGCCAGCCCCCAGCCTCTGTCGCTCCAGTTTTGCTGGGTCCCAAGTGGCGGGGACATGGCTGGGGGTTTTCTGGGTCACGGTGGCTCCGTGTCCCCAACCTGGGCCCATCCTGTTTGTGTTTCAGCCGCCGCCCCCCGGCTGCCCCCCCAGCAGCGCCCAGCTGGCCGTCATGCAGGGGGCCAACGTCCTGGTGACACAGCGCAAGGGGAACTTCTTCCTGGGCGGCTCGGACGGCGGCTACACCATCTGGTGAAGGAGGAGAAGGGGCCGGGGGCGCGGGGGGCGACGTTTCTGTAAGGAAAACCACGTACCGTCAGCACTTCTCACCACGTAACCGCTTTAGTCCGTATTAACCCCAAGTTGCGGTTCGCGGGAGGGGGGGGCGCCCGGCCCCGCGGGCGCTTTAACGAAGCCGCGTTAACGACAGCGGCGCCTCGGCCCCAACGGGGAAGGGTGGGGGGTTAATTCACTGAATTATCGCCAGCCCGGCCTCTCGTGTTGCCGCGGTGAGTGCCGCGGCGCTGAGCCGTTCTCCATCGGCCGCGGGTCCCGTTGCGCCGCTGCGCTGGACCCGGGGCCACGAACCGCCCGAAAAGGGTGCAAACGACACAAAGTCCCCCCCGGGAGCGGGGGGGGGCACTCGGGCGCCTTTCCCTCCCCCGGCCCCCCGGCCCGTCCTCCCCCGGGACGCAGCGCGGCCGGCGCCGCCTCAGTCCTCCACTCCAAGTGATCCTGGGCTCTTTGCGCACTCGAGCCGCTCCAGGCCACGCTTTGGTCCAGCGCCACGCCGCGTCATCCCAGGCTAACGAGGCTTCCGAACGCTGCTTAATAAACAAACTCCTGCTGTTTCTTTTTCAACTCAACCCGGTGTTCTGACACCAAAACTCCTTGGGGCTGGTGGAGCGGAGGAGCCGGTTGCGTCTGTCCCAGGGCAGGGAGCGACTCCAACCGCCGCAAAGTAACTCTTCCTGGCTTTAGGAGTTAAAACCGGCTCGGCCGTCACGAAGTCTTATTAGGGTTCAGAAGAATATTTCAGGGATCCTCAGTGTTTTGGGGTTTTTTTTTGTTTTACGAAGAAAAAGATGAGATTCGACTCTGTTTTATCGGGAGGTTTGGGTTTAGTCTGCGTCCGCGTCTCGTCTCCGTTTTAACCATGCGACTGACTGTTACCGAGGTCCAGCATCACGTCTCTCTGTACACACTGTGGTGCACTTAACTTGTGGATTTTTTTATACTAAAAAAAAGAAGTAGAATAAAGACTATTTTGAAAGTTTGAGCCCGGTGCCGGTTTGCGTTGGACCCGCGACACGGCCCCGCGGCCCCCGCCCCGGCTTCTTCGCTCGGTTCCTCTTCGTCGCTGCGTTGGGAACTTCCCCCTTTGCCGGGGTTTTGTTGGTGTTTTTCTCGGGTTTGATTTAAAGGAGGAACCTTGCGAAGGTTTTGCCGCCACCCGAGTCTTTGTTGGCGCTAAACCCGGCTTAGCGGACGAAGCAAACTCGGGTCTGGCCGAGGTTTGGCGCCTCTCGGGGCAGAACGACCTTCTCCGGTTCGTGGGCTGTGACGGGACTTTCGGTGCCCGCCATTGACTTCTGTGACATTATTGACACCCGTGCTCAACCTCGGCTCCAGATCGGCCGCGCTGAGCCCCGGCCCTCAATCAGCACAAGAACCGATGGTTTGGGGAGATAAGGAGGAAAAAGATAAGCCAAGCGGTTTGTCCCTGGGGTGCATTGTAAAGCACGGAAGGGAGCAGACGGGTGCGTCCTCCCCGGCCCCGCTCCCCAATACGCGTCTATTGAATTTTCCTTCCACGGTTGGTTTAATAAATTAAGGAAAAAAAGCAGCTTATAGACCCACGACTCCGGGGAATTGGGGGAACTGGAACCTGCGGAGGGTGGTTTTAAATAAAATACTCCTCCTTCTCCCTGGCCGGAGCATCCTCCAGCGGCAGCGCCCGCTCGGGCTCCGCCGGCGCCTCGTACGTGAGGTAGGTGCCCTTGTTCCGGTACAGGTAGGTGACAATGACAACCAGCACCGTCAGCAGCGTGAGGAACACCAGGGTGATGACGACTGCGGGGAGAAAAGCCGCGGTTAACCCAGTTTAACTCGACAGGGGCGGCGGGACCCCCGGGACCGGCCCCACCTGCGATGACGGCGGTGTTGGCGTCCTCGTGGAGAGGGGGGGTCTGGGCCTTCTTCAGCGAGGGCGTCGTCAGCTCCTCTTCATCCGCCCGCCAGAGAGGAGGAGCTCGGTGAGGCTAGGCCGGGCTTAGCTGAGCCGGGCTTAGCTGAGCCGGGCTTAGCTGAGCCGGGCTTAGCTGAGCCGGGCTTAGCTGAGCCGGGCTTAGCTGAGCCGGGCTTAGCTGAGCCGGGCTTAGCTGAGCCGGGCTTAGCTGAGCCGGGCTTAGCTGAGCCGGGCTTAGCTGAGCCGGGCTTAGCTGAGCCGGGCTTAGCTGAGCCGGGCTTAGCTGAGCCGGGCTTAGCTGAGCCGGGCTTAGCTGAGCCGGGCTTAGCTGAGCCGGGCTTAGCTGAGCCGGGCTTAGCTGGTTGGGGCACGGGGAGGTCTCACCTGCGCTCAGGGCGGGCTGGTCTCCTTCCATCGCATCGGCTCCTGCTCCTTCAGAGTCAAATAAAAGTATAAATTAACCATAAAAGGAAGAAAAGCGATAAATCCCCACGCGAGCTCCCGACAGGTTTTATTTGGGGTGACGAGGGAAAACCAGCCCCCGGCTCTGCGATTCGCTCCCGAACTTCAAGAGCTTTGAATTGCCCCAAATCCTCCCCAGTCCGCCCGTTGGGGGCTGAGGTTGGTGCTGCTGCTGCAGACAAAAGGTGGACAGATGAAAAAGTGGTGAAACCCCCCAAAAGCGCATGGCACGGCCAGCGCTGGGCACGGGCCACTCAGCGACTCCGCGGGGCCGCGCCGCTGGGTGGCAGGAGCTCATAGACCGGGATTTTTGCCTAAAAATTAGAGGAAATGTGATGGTGGGAGCGCGGGGCGACGGCTGCGGGGGACGGGGACAGGGACACCGGCTGCGGGGGACGGGGACACCGGCTGCGGGGGATGGGGACACCGGCTGTGGGGGACGGGGACAGGGACACTGGCTGCGGGGGACAGGGGCGCCGACCCGGCCACTGACCCCGCGGCTTTGGGGAACAAGGGGCTGAACCGCGCGGGACCCGCCTGGAACATCCGGGCTCGCGGGATTGGCCCAAATTTCACAGGAATTTGGGAAAACGATTTTCCCCCTTCCCAGCAGCCGGGGACCCAACGGGCTCCGGCCAGGCCCGGGACCCCAAATCTCCAGCAGGTCCCCCCGAATGCAGCAACTGCCCCCGGGCTCAAGCTGGCATGAGACACCAGCTCCTTAAACCCAGCTTTGATTAAACCCGGCTTTGCATTAAACGCAGCTTTGCTTTAAACATGATTTTGCTTTATACCCAAGTTTCGCTTTACACCCATCTTTGCATTAAACCCATCTTTACATTAAACCCAGCTTTGCTTTAAACCCACAGCTTTGCTTTAAACCCAGTTTTGCATCACACCCAGCTTTGCTTTAAACCCAGCTTTGCTTTAAACCCACAGCTTTGCTTTAAACCCAGCTTTGCTTTAAACCCAGCTTTGCTTTAAACCCAGCTCGTGGGGCTTCCCAAAGCCCGTCGCCGCTTTCCCACGAAGCAGCAGCTGCTGCTTGGGCGGCTTTGCAGCCAAAAATGCCTAAAATTTCCCCCAAAATACATCAGATTGGGTTTTAAGGGAAAAGCGAACACCAACCGGTTTGCAACCGCAAAGTCCACCAAATGGGCACAATTCCGTTTTTTTACCAGGGAACAGATGGTTCAGCACGAAAACGTGAGCGGTTGGGAAAGCAAAGGCCCCGGGTTCTGCCACTGAGGAGGGGGACGGTCCCACCAGGTTTCGTCACCAAGAAGGGGGACGGTCCCCCCGGGTTCCATCACTGAGAAGGGGGATGGTCCCCCCGGGTTCCGTCATCGAGGAGGGGGACGGTCCCCCCGTGCGCCCCCATGCAGGTCCAGCCCCGGGGGTCGTGGGCTGAGCCCCCAGCGCGGCAAACCCGGGATACGGGGGTATTAGGGAGTTTCGGGGTGCGGGTCACCTGGTGCGGTGCAGCGGGTGCGGGTTGACGGCTCCGGGAGTGGTGGGGACAGACGGACAGACGGACGCTCTCCCGGCCCGGGTCCGCACGTGCTCTGCAGAGCGACGCGGGGGCGGTTAAACAGTGACGACAAAACAATCATCGTCTTCCTCATTCTTGCCCAAGAGCCGAGTTGCTCAAGAGCCGACACAGAGAAACCCTCCCCGCCCAACCCCCCGCAGCTCCTGCCCCGCAGCTCCTGCCCCGCAGCCCCGCTGAGAGCCGCCGGGAGCGGGGACGCAGCCCTGTTCCTGTCCCATCCCATTCCTGTCCCGTTCCCGTCCCGTTCCCGTCCCGTTCCCATCCTGTTCCCGTCCCATTCCCGTTCTGTTCCCGTCCTGTTCCCATCCTGTTCCCAAACCCCAGTTCTGTTCCATTCCCAAACCCCATTTCCAGCCCTATTCCCACTCCCACCCCCATTCCAATCCCCATTCCCACCCCATTCCCATCCCTTCCTATTCCCAAACCCCGTTTTATCTGTATTCCCATTCCCACCCCATTCCCAAACCCCAGTCCCATTCCATTCCCAAACCCCATTTCCAGCCCTATTCCCACCCCCATTCCCATCCCTAAACCCCATTTTCATCTGTATTCCCATTCCCACCCCCATTCCCATTCCCAGCGGACAGATGACGGGACAACCACCCCCCCATGCCTCCCCCATCCCCCGACAGCCGCGTTTCCCCCCGCCCCCACCCCCACTTTCCCACTGGCTTTTCCGCCTCCCGCCGCAGCGAGATCCCGACTTTCCCTTCCCACCCCCCAAATCCAACCGGAGCCCCCCGGCCGAGCGCCCACGTTTCACCTTCCCCCCAAACCGCCGCGACGTGCCGGCACAACCGCGGCTGCAGAGCCCCCGGACTCCTGGGGAAGGGGAACGGGGTGTCCCCGGGACACTCGTACCTGCGCGGCGCTGGGCGGCTGCGCCCCACGTGCGGCGGGGCCGGGCGCAGGCGTTGCCCTTTTCCTGCCTCACCTTTCCAGTTTGGCTGCAATAACCATAAAACCCCGAAATCCACCCCCTCCCGCCGCCCCGTTAACCCCTCGCTGGCCGGGGATCCGGCCCGGCACCCACTGTCGACCGTCGGCAACGGGTTTTGGCTTCGGTGCGGGGGGTTCGCGGCGCGGGGAGGGGGAAATGGGTGGTTGGTTTGTGTACTGCGGCACGTTTTCCGGGTGCCGGCAAAACCGGCTCGGTGCCTTTTCCCTGAGTCACCGCGAGGCAGCGGCGCCGGGTGTTGGGGGACAGGGTGACAACCCCCGCACCCAAACCCAAACCCAGGACCCCCCGTGCCCGCGCTGTCCCCCCGTCCGGTGCCGCGCGTTTCCAGGAGGGAATTTGGCGTTTCTGCCCCATTTCAGCACGTTTCTGCCTTTATTCCGACGGGGAAGCGCGTTGGGGTTGTGGTTAAACAGAACGATCTGCCCGTGGCACTGTGAATTTGGGTTGTGCGCAGCGGGCGCGGAGCTCAGAGGTGGGTGAGGGTCTCGCTGGGGGGGGACGCCGCCAGGGGGGCGTCCTGGTCGGTGTTCGGCTCCGCCGTCCCGGGACGGTCTCGCTCCTGGGGGGACACGGGGGTGACGGAGAATTTGTGCTTAAACCAGAGCCAGGACGGCTTGAGCTGGCCGGGGGGGTCAGGGTGACGTCCCCCCCACAACGTGTCCCCTCCCGGCACCACAACTTCCTCACCTGAGTTTCGGGCGCTGTCAGCTCGACCTCCGTCACCTCCGTGTCCCCCCGGGAGCCGCCGCGCTCGCCCGGGGACCCAGAGGCCACGGCACCAGTGACACCGGGGGGGATGCCGCCCCGGGCAGGGGACAGTGGCTCCTCGGGACCCTCAGCGTCGGTGGCTGCACCATCCGGCTGATGGGGGACCCGTGTGGTGGCTTTGTCTGGCTGTGGTGGCTGTGGTGGCTGCGGTGACGCGGTACCGGCCGCCTGCGCGATGGCCTCGGACAGAATCAGGGACGCCAGGGATGTGGCGATGTCCTCGGGTCCCCCCTGCTCCCCACTGGTGGCCTCCGCCGGCTCCGGACCCTGCTTTTCGGTGAGGCCAGAGGAGCGATTCCCTGGCTCCATGGCTGTCACCGGTGTCCCTGGCTCCATGGCGGTCACCGGTGTCCCCGGCTCCATGGCTGTCACCGGCATCCCCGGCTCTGGGGACAGAGCTCTGGGGACGGTGACAGGCTCCAGGGCCTCCTCGCTGGACACCGACGCCGTCTCCGACAGGGACCCGGCGCTGGCGGGTGACGCTGGTGGGGGCCCGGGGACGGTGACACCCAGGTCCCCGTTGGAGACGGTGTCGGCATCGCCGCTGCCCGTCCCGGAGGACGTGGGTGTCACCTCCGCTCCCAGCACGGGCGGCCAGTCCGGTGACCTCCCGGGGTGGGGGACCATGGCTGGGGGGCTCACGGGCGAGGAGATGACCAGCGAGCGGCGGCTGCTGCGGGGGGACAGGGGGTGATGTCCCGTCACCCGGGGACACCGCGGTGTCACCCCCGGCACAACTGGCAAACTAATCAACTCGGCACCACCAGAGCGTCCTCAGCCCTGTGCCGGGACACGCTCCTTCACCCCCAGCCTGGGACTGCATCCCCCCCGCTGCTTTTTGGGGTGTGGGGGGGACACTGGTCACCGTGACCCCCCCACCCTGTCCCCTCCCTCACCTGGAGACGCCTTTGACGACAAAGACCTTGCCCGAGTGCTGCTGCTCCAGCCGGCTCATCACCTCGTACAGGTCGCGGTTCAGCTGCCGGGGTGGGGGGCACAGAAACCCATCAGATGGGCCCCCTGGTGCCACCCGCCACCACCACCTTCTACGTTACTGTATTGACTAAACAGCAGCGTTATTACATCCACTAAGACGACACGAGGCCGGTGGCCGGCATCGGTGTAGCCGAAGAGCGGGGGGAGGGGGTCATGGGGTTTTTGGGGTGCTGCCCCCCCACCTTGCTCATCTCCTTGTAGAAGACGTCGCGCAGGTTGGAGATGTTCTGGAAGATGGTCACGTAGCAGGCGATGCGGCTGCGGGGGACACGGCGGGGGGGGGTCGGGGGACACGGCGGGGGGGGTCAGGGGACATGGCGGGGGGGGTCAGGGGACACGGCGGGGGGTGTCAGGGGACATGGCGGGGGGGGGTCAGGGGACATGGCGGGGGGGGGTCAGGGGACATAGCGGGGGGGGGTCAGGGGGACACAGTGGCCGGGGAGGGGTTCAGGGTCCCTTGTCCCAGCCAACAGGTTTTGGAGACGTTTTGCTTTTTGGGAGGGGGCTGCGCCTTTGCCAAAGGGGGGGGCTGCAGGTGCCACCGGCTTTGGGGCACGATCGTCCCTGCGATGGCCCCAGCCCTGGGGTGTCCCTGAATCTCTACGGTGTCCCCCAGCCCTTTTGATGTCCCCCAACCCCATGTGGTCCCCCAGCTGCACGATGTCCCCCAGCCCCACAATGTCCCCCCACCTGTGACACCCCCAGCCCCATGATGTCCACCCACCTGTGACAACCCCCAGCCTCAAAATGTCCCCCAGCCCCACAATGTCCCCCCACCTGTGACACCCCCAACCCCGCGATGTCCCCCCACCTGTGACACCCCCAGCCCCACGGTGTCCCCAGCCCCGTGACACCCGGTACCTGCCGTACAGCACCGGCAGCTCGTCCCGCAGGTCCCTGTTCAGATCCTCAAACACCGCCTGGGCTTTGTTGAACTCCTCCTCGGCCTGGGGGGGGGCGGGAGGGGCTGTGGCTTTGGGGACACGGCGGGACACGGGGGGGCCGCGCCGGGGGGGGTCCCACCTTGGCGATCTTGGCCTCATCCTTTTTCTTGGCGCTCTGCAGAGCCTCCAGGTGGTGCCGGGCGCTGTCGTAATCCACCAGCTTGCGGCCCCGCTTGGCGATGCGCTCCTGCGGGACGGGGCGGGGGGGGCTCAGCCAGGATCGGGCCCCCGGGCCCTCTCCCCCCCAACACGGGGTACCTTGAAGTCCCCAAACTGCGCCAGGTAGTTCTCCATCAGGCGCAGGGCTTGGTCGGCCAGCTTGGCTTCATAGTCCTCCCACAGCAGGTCGTTGCTCTGGGGGGCACAAAGGGAGAAACGGGGTGAAACACCCCAATTCCCCCCCCCCCCCCACTCGGTGCTCCAAGGGGACCCCGGGGCGCGTCGGGGGGCTCACGTCAGCGATGGCCTTGAGCTCCCCGTGGCCGTCCCACTCGGGGCTGTAAATCTCCTGCAGCGTCTCGGCCACTCTGCGGGAGCTCTCGTGCATCACTGCGCCGGGGGGCAAACCGCCGCGGATCAGTATCGGCAATCACTTACCGGTACTCGCCACGATCTACAGTTACTTATGAGCCATTGTATTTATTATTACTCGTTATACTTATTAATATTTAATATTATTTAATATTAATTTAGCTATTATTCATTATTTATTATTCATTATATGTATTGATTATTATTATTTATTACTTATTACTATTTATTATTACTTGTTACTATTGATTACTATTCATTTCCAGTTCTCCTCCGGGTGAGCAATCCCGGTGCCGCTCAACCCCTTCCCAGCGCATTTCGGGGCCCGTACCTTTCACCGCCCCCACGAACGCCTTGAGGTCCTTGTAGAGCTTGTTGCCTTCGTTCTGCAAACCAGGCAGGGAGGGGACGCTCAGGGACCCCCGCGGCGTACGGGGGTGTCCCCGGGGTGTATGGGGGCATCCCCGGGGTGTATGGGGGTGTCCCTGGGGCATACAGGGGCGTCCCTGGGGCATATGGGGGCGTCCCCGGGGCGTACGGGGGTGTCTCTGGGGCATACAGGTGTGTCCCCAGGGTGTACGGGGGTGTCCCTGGGGTGTACGGGGGTGTCCCCGGGGCGTGCAGGGGTGTCCCCAGGCCATACAGGGGTGTCCCTGGGGCATATGGGCGTGTCCCTGGGGCGTATGGGGGTGTCCCCGGGGCATATGGGGTGACCCCAGGTCATACAGGGGTGTCCCCGGGTTATATGGGGGTGTCCCCGGGGTGTACGGGGGTGACCCCAGGTCATATGGGGGTGTCCCCGGGGTGTACGGGGGTGTCCCCACCCCCTCGTCCCTGCGTCCCCGTCACCTGCTGCAGCTGGAAGTTGTAGGCGCTTTGCTCAAACTGCTCGTCTTTGGTTTCCACCGTTTTGCCCAATTTCTGCAGAACCTGAGGCAGAGAAATGGGAAAAACCATCAGCCCCCAGCCCGGCGCTGCCCCCCCGGTGGGGCGAACCCCCAAAAACCCCTTTCAGTTGGTGCCGAGGGTCCGATGGAGCCGACACCAAGTAGGGATTTGGGTTGGGAACGCAAGATTTCAGCACATGCCTCCGCGCTTTGACTTTTTAGGGGAAAACGGTGACTTTTTGGGTGTTAACCCATCCCTCAGCTCTCTCGACCCCCCCATCGCAGCCGCGGTGCGGGTGATGCCCGGGGTGCCACCCTGGGGAGGATGAGGACGGAGCGAGGCCGAAGGTGCCCCCGGAACCGCGGCAGGAGCGCGATGGGGGACTCTGGGGTGTCCAGGAAGGGGTTGACCCCCCCAGGAAGCGCCTGCTCGGGGCTGATACCGCGGAGAAACCAAATTTAGCCCTGAGCCAGGAAACCCGGGAGCGCGGGGGTTCAGCGGGGGAGCTTTGTGTCGCCCCCAAAGTGGGAGATGCCCCTGCTCATTTTTGGGGGGAGAAAAAGAGACAGAGACGCTGCCGAACGGCCCCAAAACAACCTCAATTCACCCCGTTTCCGCAGCCCTTCCCCCTCGCTTCCTGCGCTGCCGATGGGGCTGCGCGGCTGTTATCCCGTCACCGGGTCCCGCTGGGGACTGTCACCTCCAGCCAGCCCGAGGGACCCCGCGCCAGCAGTGTGAGGTCCCCCCATCACCTCCGGAAGGTGTTTTGGGTGGAAAAACCCCACTTTGGAGACCCCCGATGCAGCTTGGGGGACTTTGCGGAGATGCCACCGAGGCCAAAGCCGCGGGGCAACAATGGCGTTGACCCAGAAGAACCCAAGTTAACACCTTACGACACCCAAATCAACACCCCGGAGCACCCATGGGTGCCAAGCTCTGCCCATCGTGCCACCCCCTTAGTGCACAGTGGACACTAAACTAAGGGATAAGAGAAAATAAAGGGTTTTGGTGCTGTGAGCGCCGCGGTGCCGCCCGTACCTTCTCCTGCGCCCGGCTGAAGCGCTTCTGGACCTGCCTGGCGAAGAGCCCGGCGCTCCTGCCCTCGGCCATGGCGGCGGCCCCGGCACTTCGGCGCTCGCCACAGAGGAAGTCGGGAGGCAAAGCATCCGCTGGGCACCCCCGGAAAGGCTCCCCCTGCACCCCCGGCGCGGGGGAACCCACACCCGCCTCCTGCCGCACCCGCCAGCGCCTGCGCTCGGGTTCAAGGTGGGTTTTGGTGCAGTTTTGGTGCTGGTTTTCAGCCGTGTCAGGTGGGGTTGCTCCTCGGGGATGCGAAATGAAGCGAGGTGGTACTGGCCACCGAATCCAACATCCCTCGTTGCAAAGGGGTCGGGGGTTTGGGAGAAAAGCGGAGCTGGTGGATGGAAAAATCCCACCCGGATGGCCCCGAGGAGCCCACGCGGAGGATGCGCGCCATTTCCCCAGGTTGTCACCACCCCGAGGACTCTCCGGCCGCCCCGTGAGGCCGGAGCTTTGCCCTTCTCCCAGGGAGTGAGGAAGAGGAGGAACCCGGCCAAAGGACAAACAGGAGGGGACGAGGACGCCGAGGGATGGAGGAGGGCGGACCGGGGACAAAGCATCCACCACTGGAGAGAGGAACAGATTTTATTGATGCTATTTGGAGGTTTTAAGCCCAAAAAGGAAACATGGAGGGGGGGGCACTGGGGTCTCCTGGCAGCGCTCAGTTCTGGGCCAGCACCTGGAAAGAGAAGAAACAATGGAGCCGAGCGGTGCTGGAGCACCAGCGCAACGCAAGCGCCGGGTCCCAGCCTTACGCTGTTGATCCAGGAGTTGTAGGCGGAGACGCGGGTGAAGACGGTGGGTTTGTTCTTGACGTTGCAGCCCAGCGCGGACACGAAGCTGGCGACGCCATGGACCTGGTACTGCCCGTTCACCTCGCAGTGGAGCGGACCGCCCGAGTCACCCTGCGCGACCGAGGGACCAAGTGAGACGGGAGGAACCAGGGTGGGGGACGGCGGGAGGGGACGGCGGGGACGCCGGGGCCGTACCTGGCAGCCAGAGCGGATGCCGTCACCGCCGGCGCAGACCATGGTGGTCTTGACGGTGGAGCTCCAGTAGGAGATGCTGGAGCAGATCTGGTGGCCCACCACGGGCAGGTAGGCCTGCTGCAGGACGCTGGAGATTTGCCCGTTGGCTGCATGACACCGGGTGTTGGTTAACGCTGTGCCGGCAAAGACCTACCAGACCCATCCCTGCCAAAGCTGAGCCCACCAAGGGTCCCCCAACCCAAGCCAACCAATGTTGGGCATCGCTGTGCCCAGGGCAAAGCCCCAAGTGGTGCCTCCTGAGCCATCAAAAGGCTTAACAATCTCATTCAGCCCTCCCCATTTCCCACTTTTTTGGGGTGATTTAGGGCCAGGGTGCCCCATGGGAACTCACGGCAGGTGACACCCAACTGAAGGTTCCCCCAAGCCAACGTTGGGCATCTCCATGCCCGGAGTGAAGCCCCAAGTGATGCCTCCTACAGCAACAAAGGGCTCAAGAATATCGTTCATCCCCCGCTCCATTTCCCAGGTTTTTGGGGTGATTCAGGGCAGGGCCGCCCGTCAGGACTCACTGCAGGTGACATCCCACCAAGGGTCCCCAACCCAACCCAACCCAACCCAACCCAACCCAACCCAACCCAACCCAACCCAACGTCGGGCATCGCCTTGCCCAGGGCAAAGCCCCAAGTGATGCCTCCCGGGATAAGAAAGGGCTCAAAAATGTCATCCACCCCCCCGTTTCCCAGGATTTGGGGGGGATTCAGCAGCACTCACTGCGGGTGAGCCCCCAGCCCGTGATGTAGCAGGGGTTGCCGTTGGGCAGGATGTAACCCGCCTCGGGCAGCACTGCCAGCTGCACCGAGCTGTTGAGGGTGGCGGAGCTGGCCAGGCGCAGCAGCGCGATGTCGTAGCTGCCGACAGGAGGGAGAGGACGTTGTGAGGACCCCCCCATTGCCTCGACGTGCCCCCCAGCCCCCTCTCGCCGGCCTTACCCCGCCGCCACGTTGTTGCTGTTCCAGCTGGGGTGGATGATGATCTTGCTCACGCTGAACACCTGCTCGCTGCCCTCGTTCGTGTAGAGGTTGTGGTCACCGGCCACCACGCGGAACTGCAGGTTCCTGCCGGGAAAGCCAAAATCTCGGGATCGGGCCACAAATTGGTATTATTTCAATGTGAGGTGGTAGAGAAAGGATCAGCACGAGCAGAAGGTGCTCCCAGAGCTGGTCCATGGAACCCCTCAGTGCAGGACCAGCAAAGACCCCTTGCTGCCGGCTTTGGTGCAGCCCGAATGCCACCTGGGGGAGGTATTTTTGGTAGAAACCCAACTTTGGCACTCACTGATCCACACAATGGGCCGCCGTCAGCACCCAGTTTCTCTTGATGAGGGACCCGCCGCAGGTGTGATGCCACCCACCGCTGGAGTAATACTGCAGGGAGATCTGGGGGGGACGGAGACATGGGGGGTCAGTGCAGGGGCCAGGGGGGTGAGACCCCGGGGAGTCACCAGTGACCTGGGAAGGACCCACCTGGGATGGCCACGCGTGCGAACGCGCCTCGGTGCCGCCGACCACCCGCTGTGTCCCGCGGAGACCCAGCTCCTGATCCGGCTCCTGATCCGGCTCCTCATCCGGCTGCTGATCTGGCTCCTCATCCGGCTGCTGACCTGGTTGCTGATCTGGTCGCTGACCTGGCCGGTGATCTGGCCGGTGACCTGGCTGGTGACCTGGCCGCTGATCCGGCTGCTCACCTGGCTCCTGGCCTGGCTCCTGATCCGGCTGCTCACCTGGCTGCTGACCTGGCCGGTGACCTGGGCGGTGACCTGGCTGGTGACCTGGGCGGTGACCTGGCTCCTGACCTGGCCGGTGATCTGGCCGCTGATCTGGGCGCTGATCCGGCTGCTCACCTGGCTCCTGGCCTGGCTCCTGATCCGGTTGCTGATCTGGCTCCTGACCCGGCTGCTGACCTGGTTGCTGATTTGGCCGCTGACCTGGCTGCTGATTTGGCTGCTGACCTGGTTGCTGACCCGGTTGCTGGTTTGGCCGTTGACCCGGTTGCTGACCCGGCTGGTGACCTAGCTGGTGATCTGGGCGCTGACCTGGCTGTTGATTTGGCTGCTGACCTGGTTGCTGACCTGGCTCCTCATCCGGCTCCTGATCTGGCCGCTGACCCGGCTGCTGACCTGGCCGGTGACCCGGTTGCTGACCCGGCCGGTGACCTGGCTGGTGATCCGGCCGCTGATCTGGGCGCTGACCCGGCTGCTGATTTGGCTGCTGACCCGGCTCCTGATCCGGCTCCTGATCTGGTTCCTCATCTGGCTCCTGATCTGGCTCCTGATCTGGTTTCTCATCTGGCTCCTGATCTGGCTCCTGATCCGGTTGCTGATCTGGCCGCTGACCCGGCTGCTGACCTGGCCGGTGACCCGGCTGCTGACCCGGCCGGTGACCTAACTGGTGATCCGGTTGCTGCTCCGGCCGCTGATCCGGTCGCTGATCTGGCCGGTGACCCGGCTGCTGACCTGGCCGGTGACCCGGTTGCTGACCCGGCCGGTGACCTGGCTGGTGATCCGGCCGCTGATCTGGGCGCTGACCCGGCTGCTGACCCGGCTCCTGATCCGGCTCCTGATCTGGTTCCTCATCTGGCTCCTGATCTGGCTCCTGATCTGGTTTCTCATCCGGCTCCTGATCTGGCTCCTGATCCGGTTGCTGATCTGGCCGCTGACCTGGCTGCTGACCTGGCCGGTGACCCGGCTGCTGACCCGGCCGGTGACCTAACTGGTGATCCGGTTGCTGCTCCGGCCGCGGATCCGGTCGCTGATCTGGCCGGTGACCCGGCTGCTGACCTGGCCTCTGACCTGGCTGGTGATCCGGCCGCTGATCCGGGCGCTGACCCGGCTGCTGATTTGGCTGCTGACCCGGCTCCTCATCCGGCTCCTGATCTGGATCCTGATCTGGTTCCTCATCCGGCTCCTGATCCGGTTGCTGATCTGGCCGCTGACCCGGCCGGTGACCTGGCTGGTTATCCGGCCGCTGACCCGGTTGCTGACCCGGTTGCTGGTTTGGCCGCTGACCCGGTTGCTGACCCGGTTGCTGGTTTGGCCGCTGACCTGGTTGCTGGTTTGGCTGCTGATCTGGTTGCTGATTTGGCTGCTGACCTGGTTGCTGATTTGGCTGCTGACCCGGTTGCTGGTTTGGCCGCTGACCCGGTTGCTGACCTGGTTGCTGGTTTGGCCGCTGACCCTGTTGCTGACCCGGTTGCTGACCTGGTTGCTGGTTTGGCCGCTGACCCTGTTGCTGACCCGGTTGCTGGTTTGGCTGCTGACCTGGTTGCTGACCTGGTTGCTGGTTTGGCCGCTGACCCGGTTGCTGGTTTGGCCGCTGACCCGGTTGCTGATTTGGCTGCTGACCTGGTTGCTGGTTTGGCCGCTGACCCGGTTGCTGATTTGGCTGCTGACCTGGTTGCTGGTTTGGCTGCTGACCCGGTTGCTGGTTTGGCCGCTGACCCGGTTGCTGGTTTGGCCGCTGACCCGGTTGCTGGTTTGGCTGCTGACCCGGTTGCTGGTTTGGCTGCTGACCCGGTTGCTGGTTTGGCCGCTGACCCGGTTGCTGGTTTGGCCGCTGACCCGGTTGCTGATTTGGCTGCTGACCTGGTTGCTGGTTTGGCCGCTGACCCGGTTGCTGATTTGGCTGCTGACCTGGTTGCTGGTTTGGCTGCTGACCCGGTTGCTGGTTTGGCCGCTGACCCGGTTGCTGGTTTGGCCGCTGACCCGGTTGCTGGTTTGGCTGCTGACCCGGTTGCTGGTTTGGCTGCTGACCTAGCTGGTGATCTGGTTGCTGACCCGGTTGCTGATTTGGCTGCTGACCTGGTTGCTGATTTGGCCGCTGACCTGGTTGCTGATTTGGCCGCTGACCCTGTTGCTGACCCGGTTGCTGACCTGGTTGCTGATTTGGCCGCTGACCCTGTTGCTGACCCTGTTGCTGACCCGGTTGCTGGTTTGGCCGCTGACCCTGTTGCTGACCCGGTTGCTGGTTTGGCCGCTGACCCTGTTGCTGATTTGGCCGCTGACCCTGTTGCTGACCTGGTTGCTGACCCTGTTGCTGATTTGGCTGCTGACCCGGTTGCTGACCCGGTTGCTGATTTGGCCGCTGACCTGGTTGCTGATTTGGCCGCTGACCCGGTTGCTGACCTGGTTGCTGGTTTGGCTGCTGACCCGGTTGCTGACCCGGTTGCTGACCTGGTTGCTGACCTAGCTGGTGACCCGGTTGCTGGTTTGGCCGCTGACCCGGTTGCTGATTTGGACCCTGACCCGGTTGCTGATTTGGCCGCTGACCCGGTTGCTGATTTGGCCGCTGACCCGGTTGCTGATTTGGCCGCTGACCTAGCTGGTGATCTGGTTGCTGACCTGGTTGCTGATTTGGCTGCTGACCCGGTTGCTGACCCGGTTGCTGATTTGGCTGCTGACCCGGTTGCTGGTTTGGCCGCTGACCCGGTTGCTGGTTTGGCCGCTGATTTGGCTGCTGATTTGGCCGCTGACCAGGTTGCTGGTTTGGCCGCTCACCTGGTTGCTGGTTTGGTTGCTGATTTGGCTGCTGACCCGGTTGCTGACCCGGTTGCTGGTTTGGTCGCTGACCCGGTTGCTGATTTGACCGCTGACCTGGTTGCTGGTTTGGCCGCTGACCCGGTTGCTGACCCGGTTGCTGATTTGGCCGCTGACCTGGTTGCTGACCCGGTTGCTGGTTTGGCCGCTGACCCGGTTGCTGGTTTGGCTGCTGGTTTGGCCGCTGACCTGGTTGCTGATTTGGCCGCTGACCCGGTTGCTGATTTGGCTGCTTATCTGGTTGCTGATTTGGCCGCTGACCCGGTTGCTGATTTGGCTGCTGACCCGGTTGCTGGTTTGGCCGCTGACCCTGTTGCTGACCCGGTTGCTGGTTTGGCCGCTGACCCGGTTGCTGGTTTGGCCGCTGACCCGGTTGCTGGTTTGGCCGCTGACCCGGTTGCTGGTTTGGCCGCTGACCCGGTTGCTGACCTGGTTGCTGGTTTGGCCGCTGACCCTGTTGCTGACCCGGTTGCTGACCCGGTTGCTGGTTTGGCCGCTGACCCGGCTGCTGACCCGGTTGCTGATTTGGCCGCTGACCTGGTTGCTGACCCGGTTGCTGACCTAGCTGGTGACCCGGTTGCTGATTTGGCTGCTGATTTGGCCGCTGACCCGGTTGCTGACCCGGTTGCTGATTTGGCCGCTCACCTGGTTGCTGACCCGGTTGCTGATTTGGCTGCTGACCCGGTTGCTGATTTGGCCGCTGACCCGGTTGCTGACCTGGTTGCTGACCTAGCTGGTGACCCGGTTGCTGGTTTGGCTGCTGATTTGGCCGCTGACCCGGTTGCTGGTTTGGCCGCTGACCCGGTTGCTGGTTTGGCCGCTGACCCTGTTGCTGACCCGGTTGCTGGTTTGGCCGCTGACCCGGTTGCTGACCCGGTTGCTGGTTTGGCCGCTGACCCTGTTGCTGACCCGGTTGCTGGTTTGGCCGCTGACCCGGTTGCTGACCCGGTTGCTGGTTTGGCCGCTGACCCGGTTGCTGATTTGGCCGCTGACCCGGTTGCTGACCCGGTTGCTGGTTTGGCCGCTGACCGGGTTGCTCATTTGGCTGCTGACCCGGCCGCTGACCTGGCTGTTGATCTGGTTGCTGATCTGGCCGCTTACCCAGCGGGAGACCCAGCTGCTGACCCGGCTGCTGACCCGGCTGCTGACCCGGCTGGAGACCCGGCTGGAGACCCGGCTGGAGACCCGGCTGGAGACCCGTCTCGAAGCAGAGCCCTGTGGAACACAGAGGAGAGGGGATGAAACACAACCCGTAGCACCATTGTTACCGGTTAACGAGGGCCATGGGTCCGCACGCACCGCAGAGGGCGAGGGCGGCGAGGAGCACGAGCCGCAGCATCGTTCCGGATCACCGCGGCGTCACCCACAGTGGCAGCTGCACCGACCCAGGATTTATAGGGGCCGGGGAAGGAGGGACGGGAAGAAAAGCAGGTGCTGCGGCGCTATCGAGCGGCCTTGGCCTCTTCCAGGACACACACGGCCCCGGGGAGGGGGGCTGGAAAAGCCCAGGTGTTCCCCGAGTCTCCCGAATCCCAGGGGGATGATGCTCCTGCATCTTCCTCCTCTGCGCATATTGGGCACTGTTGTCACGAGTTTCTCCCGGTCTCGCCCCCCAGGGACGCCCCGGTCGCAGCTCATGGTCATCCCCCCACGCTCCAAGAGTTTTATGTGACATATGAACAGATGGGGAAATGGGGGTGAACGCAGGGCAAGAGCTTCACCCCTCCATAAACCCCC
The DNA here is from genome assembly GCF_036013475.1 of Columba livia. NCBI lineage: Eukaryota > Metazoa > Chordata > Aves > Columbiformes > Columbidae > Columba > Columba livia. The sequence goes on along the minus strand of NC_088630.1, from coordinate 519,339 downwards.
CCCAGGACAGGCGGCACCGGGGCTGGATGGGACCTACATGGGGCACTTTGAGGTTAAATGGAACAACGAGATGGTTTGTATTAAAAAACCTGATTTCTGGCCAAAAGTTTTGTGTCCCCCCCTCGTTAAAAAGAAATGGAGGGTGTTGAAGTTTTTGCTCCGTTCCTGGAACGGTCAATGGAAAACGGCGCTGGCGATAGCGGGGTTATTGCTTCACCCGCTTTGGAAGGAAAATACGGAAAGAACAACACCCACCTGCTGCATTTCTGCTCTTATCTCCAAGGAAAACAAGATTTCGTGGGGTAAATGGTCCCTAAATAACCCGGTTTCATCAGCGCAGAGGGGACACGGGGCAGCGAAACCCCCACCCCAATTCAAACCACCGGAGTCTGCCACCTGATGCAAAAGGGGCTTCAAATCCACGTGGGGGCGGCCGAAGGGAGGGAATTAAATGAGATGAGGGGGGTGGAGGCTGGAGGAAGCTGAGACGGGACGTGCATAAAATAAATCATCTCTTTATTGGAGGTGGTGTATCTAAAGACAGGTTCTCCCGCTGCCGGGGGGGGTTTCACCCCACGGTGAATCCAACAGCGAGGAAAGCGGCAGCTGCTCGGGGAAGCCGGGAGGGAGACGGGGCCTCGGTGGGAGGACGCGGGGGCTGGGACCCCCCCCCCCCCCCGCAGCTCCGCACCCGCGGGACCCCCGAGGAAATCAGCGTCATCATTAAAAACAGTCAACCTAACTCCCCGTCCCAAGGCAAGCCTGGTACCCAAGGCAAGCCTGGTACCCAAGGCAAGCCTGGTACCCAAGGCAAACAGCCCCGCTGCTCTGTCCTGGCCGCACAGAACACCCCAGAACGTCCGGTGTGAGCTGCCGAGGCTCTGGCTGGGGGGGATGGACGAGCGGCAGCGGGTACCGCGGCGCCGGGTACCGCGGAGCATCCTCCGGCATCCCCACGACATCCCGGGCTCCGGGCGGCCCACCGGCTCAGCTCGGGCGTCCAAAGGCACAGCGCTGAGGTCAAGGCAACCATGAAATGCAGCATGTTTAAGGCTTCCGCTTCTTCGATTCGAAAGAAAAGAGCGAGTTTGTGCGGAGCGCGGTTTCCCGAGCGCGGTGGGGCGGCCGGGGGCTCTGCCCCCGCTCAGGTGAAGGCCCAGAGCTGGTGGGGGTCGGCGGGGTCACACGGCACCAGCGCCGGGTGCTTCCCCCGCGCCGACAGGCACGTGCCGGACGCCGGGTTCTTGATCAGCCGGTCCTGCCGAGAAACAGAGACTGGAGCTGTTTAAAAGGCACTGAGACGAGGTTCTCAGGACACGGGGTAGTGCTGGAGCTGGGCTACGGCTGGACTCCATGGTCTCTTCCAACCAAAATTATTCTATGATTCTATTCTAAGTTGTGCCAGGGGTGGAAATTTGGGGTGAGTTGTTCCCCAAAGGGCATTGAACAGGCTGCCCAGGGCAGTGCTGGGGTCACCGTCCCTGGGGGATGAACAGACGAGGGTCTCGGGGACATTTTAGTGACAGTGTTGGGTGAATGGTTGGGCTTGATGATCCCGAGGGGTTTTTCCACCCGAAACGGTGATTCCGCGGCCTCACCTGCGCCAGGTCCCACTCCTCGCTGCCCGGCACCTGTCCCGGCTTCCCCCGGTACTGACACTCGCCCAGCTCGGCCGCCCCCGCGCCCGCCCGCAGGCAAAGCTCCTTCCCGATGTTGTGCCGCAGCTCCCGCTGGCTCGTGTACTCAAAATACTGCGGGGGAGAGCGGGAGGGGGCGTCAGGACCCGAACCCCCCCAGAGTCACCCCAGGGACAACCGGGGGCTGGGGGTGGTACCACCTGGTTGCCCCCCATCCCGTGGCAGGGGTACATGATCAGCGGTTTCCCACCGTGGTTGTTCTCCCCGACGTCCAGGCAGCTCTTGGTGCCGTCGTTTTTTATCTGCAAAGGGGGAAAGAGGGGCAGGGGGTGAGCGGGGACCCACCGCGGGTCCCGGCTTCGCAGGGCGCTTGGTTATCGTAACCATCGCTGTACCAAGGCGGCCGCGGTGCCAGGCGCGGCACCCAAGACCCTTGTCCTTCCCGGACCCACGGGACGCCCGGCGCCAACACCCAGCCCACCGAGGCAAAGGTGGAACCGCCCGCCACAGGGCTTTCAGGAAACAAAAAGCAAATCAAAGCCTGGATTAAAGCCGGAATTAAAGCCTGGACGCAATCCAGCACCTGGCCCTTGCCGCATCCAGCGGCCGCTGCCCCAGCGCCCCAGCCCAGGGGGTCCGACTCCGACCCCAAAACCTGGCTTGGAAAATAAGGAGGTGATTTTGGCAGCCCCATCCATGGGACGGAGCCGGTACCAGCCGGGCTTCCCCAGCCCCCCACCCATCCCAGGGCAAACATGGTGCTCAAGGAAGTTTTCAGCTCTTCCACCCGATTTAACCCAGCGCCGCGTCCCGCGGGTCCCCCACCCCAAACCAGCTCTGCCGGATTCCAGCTCTTGCACCATCACCCAGAGACCAAACCTGCCCTGCAGCTGGTGACAGGCACGGTGACAGGCACGGTGACAGGCACAGCCGCACCAAAACCCTCTGGTTCGCGTGTTTGAGCACAAAGCCCCCAAACCCAACATTTTGGGGAGCACCTCTCGCCCAGGCCCGAGCGCAGCGGAGGCTCCGGCACCCCCGCACTCACCGCTCCGTAAAACGCGGGGGTGAGGTCGGGGACGAACATCTCGGGGTAGACGGTCTGGAGGTACCAGCTGAAGTTCTTGCAGCCGAGCTGCTCGCGCAGCCTGCGCCGCTCTGTAATGTCACCATACGTCTTCTATCGGCAAAGGCACGTGAGAAAATTAAACCGACCTCGGAAGCCAGCAGGGGAAACACAGCAACAAAACCCTCCCCGCTTTGTCACCGGTTGTCACCGCGTGGCCAGAGGTGGGGGGGGGCTTGCAAGACGCCCCCGGTCCCTGGTAGGGACCCACAGGGACTGGCTGCCCATCCATAGGGATGGGACTTTTTGGCACCACAGCACAAGGGTTTGGGGTTGGAAATAAAATTTGTATATCAAAAAGTAAAGGGGAAGAGTGAAAGGGGGCAAGGGGGGGGAAGGGGGCAAGGGGGCCAAAAGAGGGGAAGGGGGCAAGGGGGCCAAAAGAGGGGAAGGGGGCAAGGGGGCCAAAAGAGGGGAAGGGGGCAAGGGGGCAAGGTGGGGGGAAAGGAAGGGTGCATGAGGGGCCCAGGCCGAGCCCCCTCCTCCCTTTGCCGCGGCCGGTACCTCTCTGGCCATCTGCGCGGCCTGCTGGTTGCGCCGGTAGAAGATGTGCTTGTAGGCGTCCATCCAGACCTCGGCCAGGCGCACCAGGTTGCGCGAGATCACCTGCGTGCCCTTGGGGAAGCTGTGGGGGCTCTTGGAGCGGAACACGTGTCCCACCACGGAGCAGGGGACGATCTCCACCTGCCCCCCGCACTGCCACACCTGCCGGAGCCGCACGTGAGCCGCGGCCGCCACCCCCGCGCACCGAGCGTCCCGGGGACCCCCGTCCTCACCCTGAAGGACATCTCCACGTTCTCGCCCCCCCAGATCTCCATCTGGTCGTCGTAGGAGCCGATGTGCTGGAAGTAGGACCTGGAGATGGCGAAGAGGCCGCCGGCGAAGGTCGGGGACCTGCGTGGAGTGAGGATTGAGGTCAAAACAGGGGTAAAAATCTAAACAGAAGCAGAAATCTGAGTCTGGGGACGCCGCGGTGGGTCTGCGGCCCCATGTGTCCCTGCCCCAGGTGTGGTGGCTGCGGGGACAGAGACCGGGGTGACACCGGCAGCCTCGGCTCAAAGCCAAAAGGGGATCTGGTTACCAAAAACCTATCGCGGAAATGAAGGGGGGAGATTAGAGCCTGGCGTCCCTCCCTCTGCCTCCCCTAATCTTTCCCATCTGAGCTTCAGACGAGGCTGGAACAGAAACTCGCTTTTATTCAAATAAAAACCTAATAATAACTGAAACAGAAGGATGGACCGAGCTGCCGCGTCCCCGCCGCGGGGACACGAGACACCAGCGGCAGCCAAAGCGCCGCTCAAAGGGACCTTTATGGGGCCGGGGACGTCTCCCGGGTGACCTGTGCACAAAGGGGACGCGATGGGGCCGGCGCCAGGGCCGGTGTCCGGTGTCCCCGGCGGGGGCGCTTGGCTCAGCGCGGGGCGCCGACAGAACCGCGGCGAGAAAACCCGCACGGGCTTCTCTGCGGGAGAATAAGGAGTGAAAACAGGGGGTTGGGTGAAGGTTGGTCCCCAGGGGACACTTGTGTTGCGGGGATCCGAGAGCCAGAAGATACAGAAGATACAAGGCAGCAATTAAAGCCTTAACGAGGGAGCTTGTGGGAGCGCGGGGACAGCTGGAGGCAATTCCAGGGTGTATTTGCAGGTCTGTTATGAGTCCATGTTCACCAAACCCCCGTGGTTTCGCCTCCCAGCTCTTTGCCGCCCCGGTCCTGCTTCTCTGAGCGCCCTCAGTGAGTTCTCATTGAATCACAGAACCGTTTGGGGTGCAAAAGCCCCTCAAGATTGTTGATCCCACTGCTCACCCAACCCCATCACTAAAATGTCCCCGAGACCCTCGTCTGTTCACCCCCCAGGGACGGTGACCCCAGCACTGCCCTGGGCAGCCTGTTCAATGCCCTTTGGGGCAGAAATCACCCCAAATTTCCACCCTCAGCCTCCCCGGGTGCAACTTGAGGCCGTTTCCTCTCGTCCTGTCGCTTGGGAGCGTAACCCGACCCCTCTCGCTCCATCCTCCTTCACATCACTGCAGAGCACGAGAAGCTCCGACCTCGGCACTGCTAGAGCTCCTCCAACCCTTGGACCATCCCACCAGCTCCAAACGGCAAAAGCCGCCCCCACGACGACTCACTTGATGGGGAAGGTCTCGTCCTTCCGCCGCTGCCTCTCCCGCGCCGGGACGAGCTCCCAGCCGAAGGTCAAGCTCCAGTCGAAGTTGCCCCGGCTGTGCTGCTTCCCGTTCTGCACGGGCCTGGAGAACTCGAAGGTGTTGAGGTCGATGGTGGCGATGTCGGGGCTGACGACGGCCGTGGGCTCCTCGGCGATGCGGGACAGGAGCGGCTCCAGCCAGCCGTGGAAACACTCGCCTGCGGCGCGGGAAGGGTCGGCGTGGGAAGGGGACCATGTGGCCCACCAGGGACACCCGGGGGTGGGGGGACTCACAGTGGGCGTCCAGGAAGGTGAGGACGTCGCCGGTGGCCACACTGGCCCCCAGCAGCCGCGCTGTGATCAGCCCTTTGCGCTCCCGCTGCCGCACCACACGCACGATCTGCAGCTGCTCCACGTAGCGGTCCAGCTCCTCCTTCAGGTACTCTGGGGGGAAGGCAAACGGCTCTGTCAGGTGTCCCCGTGTCTCCCCAGCCCGCCCTGCCCCTCAGACCCGGCACCTGAGCCGCCTGTCCCCAAAATCCAAGTGGTTTTGGACAAAGAAAGTAGGTTTGGCACAGAAGCCGGTCGCCCAGCCTGGCTCATCCCCCATCAACGAGGCATTAGAGGGACGATGGGGTGAGAAGGTCTCACGCCCTGTGGCTAAAGTGTCACCTCACGCCCTGTGGCTAAAGTGTCACCCGACCGAGCGGATGAGCTGTCACCAAGGGGAGGGACAGGGGACAAGCTGACAGCCCAGGAAACTGTTTTCTCTCCTGCCTTGGCAGACGCGGCCAAGCAAGAGCCAGGAATGACCAAGCGGGAGTTGGAACATCCAGAGTCCCATCCCCAGGGCTCAGGAGCATCCGTGTCCCCACCACAGCGGGGGACGAGCTCTGGGTGACACATCCCTGCCCTGTCCCAGGCTCCTGCTCCTCGGATGCCATGGGCGGAAAGGGAGCGTTTATCTCCATAGCGAGGGCAAAGTCCGCTCCTCCCCAGCGCCCCGATGCTGAACCACCTGGTTAATTTGCTCTGGGTGTAGCTAACGAGGATCGCGGCCGGCGGGTGAGCTGCCTGCGGGATGCGGGAGGAGCACCTGGCTTCTCTCCAGGGCTGAGTTAACAGGGGAATCCCCGCGGGCGCTCCCGGGTGGATGGGAACAGCGGGGAGGGGACGGCGCGTGCATCCTGGGCTGCTCGGGGACTCGGCACGAGCTGCTTCCCCTCCGAGCGCTCAGAACCGCTGCTCCCGGGATGGAATGATGCTCTGCCCCCCTCTGTGTCCCTCTGGCTCCTGCATCCTGCTGGTTCCTGCATCTGCCATGGGTCCCGCATCCCATTACAGCTCCTGCATCCTTCCACAGACCTCTCCAGCTCCCACATCCTTCCTGCTCCTGCATCCTGCCATGGATCAATCTGGTTCCTGCATCCCATTACAGCTCCTGCATCCTTCCACAGACCTCTCCAGCTCCCACATCCCTCCTGCATCCTACCACGGATCAATCTGGTTCCTGCATCCCACCATGGGTCCTGCATCCCACTAGGGCTCCTGCATCCCTCCAGCTCTCGCATCCCATTACAGCTCCCGCATCCCTCCATGGAGCCTGCATCCCTGCACAGATCCCACACCACTCTTGCATCCTGCCCCCCTCTCTCATCCTGCACCCCTCCATGGATCTTGCACCCCTGCACGGGTCCCGCATCCCACCGGGTCCCCACCGTCGGTGCTGGCGTCGTCGACCAGGATGACCTCGCGGACCAGCAGCGCCGGCGAGGAGTGCAGCACGCTGTACACCGTGCGCAGCAGCGTGGACCACGCTTCGTTGTGGAAGACGATGACGACGCTGGTGGTGGGCAGGGGGGGGCAGCGCTTGAACTTCTGGTCGATGCACCTGCGAGGGAGAGCGGCAGCGGGGTGAGCTGAGGGGGCACGGCGGAGACAAAGCGCCCCCGCCCCGCGCCAGGAGAGCGGCCCCGGCTCCTCGCCGCTTTCATTTCATTCATTTCTCCCCCTCACTGGTCAAGTGAATCACATTCCGGCCCCAATGTCCCCCCATTGTGATCGCTACACCTGCTAAGCACGGATAATTGCCTGGCGGCACAGGGGGCCGGTTTCCACCCCAGGGTTGGGTTTCTACCCCTGTTTAAGCCTTTTTTCTACCCAAAATCCCCCCCGAGCAGGCTGGGGCTGGGGGGCCGTGCTTTAATCCGCGCCCGGCGAGGAAAGCCTGCGCTCTGCGGTTCTGCCCGCGCCCCCCGCCCCGCGGCGGCTCAGCCGGTTCCGCTCGGCTGCGAAAGAAAAGGTCCCATTACCGGAGCGGTCGGAATAAAAGAGGGGGGGAAAGCGGGGGACACGCGGAGCCACCCGGCCGAGAGCGGGGACGCGGGGACACAAAGAGCCACCGCGGCTCTTACCCAGCGCCGCGGAAAACCGGCCCCGGGGAGAAAATCACAATGCATGTGAAAAATCATTTAAATAAATGAAAAAGAGTGGGGGGGGAAAGAGGGACATGGGGGGGGAGGGGCAAAAGAGGGGCACGGGGGGGGGGCAAAATAGATATATGTAAAATTAAATGATATATGTAAAAATAAATAGATGTATGTAATAAATAAATAGATGTAGAAAGAAATAAACATGTTTTTCCAGCTCTCCCTCGGTTCAATCCCCGCCGGCCCTCGGTGACGTCCCACTCCCGACCCCCTTCCACCCCCCTTCAGCTCCCAGCCCGTCCCGGAGGAAGCCCCGGGGGTCGCTCACTCGGGGGGGCGGCTGTCGGGCCCCAGCGCGCGCTGCAGCGAGATGCGGTCGCTGGCGAAGGCGTTGAAGCAGTGCTTCTCGTAGCCCCGCTCCTTCTCCCGCGTCTCCTCCGCCGTCCAGCGCTCCTTCCTGAAGGCTTTGCCGTCGGCGCCGGGGCCGCCGGGGTCCTGGGGGGGCCTCTCGAGCAGCGGCCGCAGCTCGGCCGCCGTGTAGACGCCGGGGAGGCAGGAGCGGGTGCCGGGGGGGGCAGCGTCCTGCGGGGCGGGCGCTCGGATCTGCAGCTTGGGCATGGAGTCGCGCAGGTTGTGCACGGCGCCCAGCATCATGTCCAGGACCTGGCCCCTCCCCTGCACCATGTTCTTCAGCCACGGCTCCTCGCCCGGGTCCTTGTTCCCCGCGTCCTTCTGCAGGATGAAGAGGAAGATGACGAAGAGGGCGCCCGCCAACGCCACCTTCAAGGGGCTGGAGCGTCTCCGGAAAAACCTCATTTTCTGTGCTTTTTTCTGTGCTTTTTTGGTTTTTCCGACAGGTGTCTCAGGGCCGCGGGGCCTCGGGGTGTTTCATGATGATCCGCTCCGCTCCGCCAACCTGGGCAAAAGGAGAAACACCCGCAGGTTAATCCACAGACAGGAGGCACTTCGGGTGCATCCCCTGGATATCAAGATAATATTAATTATACAGTCATATAAAATTAATTATACAGGGTGTTGCAAAAAGATGGACCCAATTTGAAATCACCAAAGATATAATGATATAAAGATACAGTGACTTCGAATTGCGCCCAACTCTTCGAAACACCCCGTATGTCAACACATAGTCCCTTCCCCACTACGGCGCAAACGAGACGGCTGCGATCCCCCCCAGCCCGAAAACCCACGCTGAAAACCACAAAAACCGGGAAAAAGTGAGGATTGAAAAACACCGCGAGACGTGCTGGTGTGGTCACCACGGCCAGGGCGCATCCACCGCGGCCAGGGCGCATCCACCGCGGCCAGGGCGCATCCACCGCGGCCAAGCCAGAAACAAAGCTGCTCAAATCTGCAGAACTATTTCTGGCTGCGCAGCAAAAGCCTTTTCCCAGGTGTTCATACCCAGGATGGAGCCCGCGTGAGAGACCCCGCGTGCGAGACCCCGCGTGCGAGACCCCGCGGCGCTTCGGGCTGAACCGGAGCGGCGGACCCGGCGCCCGGAGCTCAGCAGCGGCTGCAAAGCCAGCGCCGAAGCTCCCGCGGTCGCTCTTTGTGAGCCGACAAGCTCCACGGGAGCCATTCACTGGCATCTCCTCCTCCTCCTTTAGTTCTTTACTGATTTTTTTCCTCCCTTTTCTTTGCATTGCCGTGGCAATGGGCACCTGCCAGCAACTTCAAGGGCGAGGAAGCTCCGGGTCGGGAGGAGGAGGCCCGAGCGTCCCCAGGGTCAGCGCTTTCACTCAAAGCCGGACCACGCTCCACTGCCAAGGGCGCCCAAGCCGTGGCGGGACCGGGCGGGAAGAAGCAGAATTAAGGCAGAAAGTTAAATAAATCCGCCCCAATTTCTGCTCGGATCCAAGCGAAGATGCTCCCACCCCGCTGGTGGGGCTGAGACCCGAGGGATTCGTCGCACAGCACAAGCTGTGCAACGAGTGACCAGTTTTGGGGAGGAAAAGCCCATTTCCAGCGTTGCTGCGTCTCTCTGAGAGTCTCTTTCTTGCCACATTGTGGTGACCACACTAATGAAGCGCGCTCGTTAGCCATGTGATGCTAACGAACCCCAGAGCGGCACCTGTGTGCTCGCAGAGAACATGGGGGTTGTGCAGAGCAGCGCAGCTGCAGCTCCCGGGGGGTCCCACCCCGACCCCCCCCCAGAAAACACAAAAAGCAAACCAAACCTCCCCAAAAAAGCCCCAAAAGCGCCAGGTGGGTGCTGCAGCACGAGGTGCCAGCGCGTTCGTGCTCTCAACCGCCAGACCTGAACGTGTGGGGTCACCCCATGGAACCGGCCCCCAAAACCCACCTTGGGATGGGGATCACAGTATCGCAGTATGTTTGGGATTGGAAGGGACCTCAAAAGATCATCTAGTCCAATCCCGGGAAAACCGACACCAACATCAGCCGTGGGGCCTTTGGGGTCGGAAGAGGGAAAAAAGGGATTTTTGGTGGGAATTTGGCGGCAGCCGGAGCTTCCCCCGCAGCACGGGAGGGAGAAATCGCGGGGAGAGGTGGAAATGAAAGCAAAGCCAATCAACCCCCCCAGGTGACGCCGCGAGCGGACGGGGTGGCTGACGTGGCCATGCGCTCCACGTGGCAACGCGTCGGTGGCCACGACTGCGACGGCGTCCGGGGCTGCGGAGAGCCAACAAGAGCGGGAAAGGGGGTGCGGCCCCGCACCCCCAACCCTGCGCCCCCCGGGATGAGGGAAACGCCGCGCTCGGTGCAGAGGAACAGTCGGTCAGCCCCGGGCACCTCGCAGAGCCCGCGGTCGGGACGCAGTGATGCGGGGGTGTGAAGGGGAGGTGGGCGCTGCCCGGCGCACAGGGGGCGTCCCACGGGGCTCCCCCCACCGAGTCCCCCCGACCCTGTTTGCCCCGGGTGACTCTGTCCCGGGACCCCCGGTCACTTCCCCGGGGGGAGCTCCGCACCGGGAACCCCCGCAGCCCGTTCCCTCGGGGGTGCTGCGCACCAGGAACCCCCGGAACCCCGTTCCCTGGCGGGGGCGGTTCCGCATCGGAACCCCGGCAGCTGTTCCTCCACACCGCGACCACCCGAATCCCCTTCGCGCTGGACGGGGCGTCCACACCAGGACCCCCCCGACCCACCTCTCCACCGGTGCAGCGGGGGCTCCGCACCGAGACCCCCTACACCGTGTTCACCGAGGGCGGCTCCGCACCGGCACCTCTCGGACCCTTTTCCCGGGGGCGGGGGCTCCGGAACGGCGCGTTTCCTGGTCCGCTCGGGCCGTGCAGCGGGACGGAGCCCCGGGCCCGCCCTCCCCGTGCCGCCGGTACCGTCCCGCCGGGGCGGGGCCGCCGCCACCTGCGCCGCCCCGGGTACAGGTGCACACGGGGCGGTGCCGCGGTCCTAGCGCCGCCCGCCGGGGCGGAGACACACGGAGCGGGAGCGGCGCCGCGGTCCTAGCGCCGCCCGCCGTAAACGCCGCGGGTTCCCGGGGGTAACGGCGGCCCGGTACCGGGGCACCGGCGGGGACGGGGGGTCTATAGGGGACGTATGGGCTAAGCACGGGGGGTGCCGTGAGTGGCGGGGCCTATGGTGGCTATAGGGACCTGATAGCGAGGGCAGAGCGGGTGACGGGGCCTGCAGTAGCCACAAGGGCCTGGCGCTGGGGTTGCTGGGATGCACAGGAACCTATAGGTGCTATAAAGACCACAAGGGCCTGGCGGTGGGGCTGCCGGAAGCCACAGGGGCCTATAGAGACCATAGGGGCATGACCTCAGGTGTGCTGGGACCAGTAAAGGCCTGGCACGGGGTGCTGCCGGGAGCTATAGGTCGTATAGCGCCCACCCGCACGATGCGAACACCTTTCTGCCCGCGCTCCTTCCGTAGTCCACACCACTTTTGTTATTATTCTTATTTATTAATTATTCCGCGGGCGCTCTGGGACCTCCTGAGCTTCCCAGCGGTTGACCGGGACTTTATTTACCATGGTTTTTACCAAGATGCAATAATCACTAGTAATATATTTTTTGTGCCGACACAGGAACTTGCTCATTATTCCCATCCCTCCGTGTCATCCCCTGTCCCCCGGATCTCCCCATCACCCTGCAGATTGCGCCGCGCCCCCGATGTGCAGCCCCGACGGCGAGCGCCCCGATTCGCGGCTCCTCGGCACCGCGGCTGGCGCTAGATGGTGGTGTCTTCATGAGGCTTCGGGCTCCGCACAGCGCTAAACCCCCTGGAAAAGCCGGGTGATGCGAAAGAGCCGCTCGGAGCCGCTCCAGGGACAATGTGACAGGTCCGAGCCCTTCGGCAGAGGGTTCCGCCAAAGCCCCCGCGCACCCCAGGAGACGCTGCCATCGAGACGATGGGGAAAACCCCCGAATCCTAGAGGAGGGTTTTAGTCACCCAGCTGCGGATTCTCCCTCGGTTCCCGCACTGCACGGAGGATTTGGGGAATTTGACCCGAGACAGGGCGAGTATTCATTTGGATTATTGGGATATCAGCTTGAACATTAGCTGCCTCACGGGGGATAAGTCGGGCAGGGCTCTGGGGCACCGCACGCGCATAAACACCCAGCGGCCTCCGCATCGAAGCACTGAAGAAAGGTGGGGGGAAACCGAGGCACAGAAAAGGCCCCTGCATGGCGCAGAGAGCAGCCGGCACTCACCCGCCCTTCTGAATTGCCTCCCGTGCTTTTCAGAGCTAAATTTAAGCCCAGGTTTGCGCCGCGCCTGCCCGCCCTTCACCGCCGCTGTTTCCTGCCTGCAGAGGTTTCGCTCTTAGCACAAAACCGTCGGGGAAATTCCCTGCCCCGGCGTTTGCTGCTGCCGAGCGTTTGGCCGCGCCGTGCCCAGCCCGGTGGCCGCGGGCAGGAGGGTGCCCGGCCGGAGTAAGTGGGAACCGGAGCTCGTTGAGCTTGGCGAGGCTCACGCTGCGCCGCGTCGCGGGGGCCGGGGCGGGCTGAGCCTCGGAGCGCCTGTAACCAGCCCCTTCCCGCAGCGCGGGTCCTGCCCCCGCCAGCCCCCGCGTCCCGTTTCCTACGGGTTTTTTTTCCTCAGATCGCTTCTTTTCATTGCCATTTGCAAAATACTGTTCAGGTTACGCAGGAGATTAAAAAATCCCCCGGTGCGCCGTCCTGCTGGTGTCACCAAAGCGATTTGGGGGAATGGAGAAGCGGTTAATGACTGAAAAACCAGCGGGGATTGCACAAAATCAATACGGGCGACAGCTCCAAATCACAGGCTTCTAAATAATTAATTGGCATAGTTATATATAACCCTCAGACAAAACATATCCTCTTAATCTTTAATTTGATATATTAGCCGCTTTGGAGGGTGCAAAATGTTTAGCCGTGTTTTTTCAGGGATCAGTGGGACCCGAACAGCCGAAAACAAGACGTTGTTACCGGCACGGTGTGTGCGTGAGGAGCGGCGGTACCTGCCCTGGGAGCGGACCTCACCGTGTCCCTGCGGCTCTCCTGGCTCCGGGCGCGTCTCCGCCGGGCCGGTTGGGGTTTCTGCCCGTCGCGCCGCCCCGAGCGCCGGCGGAGGTTCCTCCAGACCCACCAGCCGAGCCGCTAATTACAGAGCCCCGAGCTCCAATTCGCGGCGCCGAGCGGCGGCGAACCTGGAAAATATGACAGGAAGCAAAGCCGATTTGCATATTTATGCTAATCGAGGTTGCACGGATCTGCGAAATTAGACCGTTCTCCGCAGATGGGCGGCAGATTGGTGCCGGGCTTTGGTTTTATTTATTATCTTCCAGACTGGTAATAATTGGTGCGATATGGTAAAACTGGGGAGTCTAATCCACAGTACAGCTGTAAAAGCAAGGGGAAACGTGTTGAGCCCAGCGCGGAGAGGTTTTTCTGCGTAGTGACAGTGTCTGGTTGGCGCACACCGCGCGGGCAGAGCTGGGCTCTGGGTTGGGGGTGTTTTTGCGGGCAGGGGCAGGTCAGGGCTGCGGGGAGTTGTGCCCCTGCCCTGGGACCTCATTGCCCGTTGGGTTTGTTGCTGGGGGTCTGTTTGCTCTCACACAAAGAAATAGATCCCTTGGTACTAAGTGAATGAGGAACCTTTTCGCAGGTAGATCTTTCAATAAACGGGACGTTTTTGGCCGTCCGGAGCTGAGCTCGCAGCCGCGGGCCGAGGGCTGGCAATGCCCGACTTGGCTGTTCGCTTCTCCCCCGGCTCGCACAGAATCACTTCCCTTTTCAGTTTCTTTTCTGTGTGAACTGCAGGGTAACCGGGAGCGCTTCTTTCCTGGCGCCGGGGTCCCGGGGTCCCGCAGCACCCATCCTGCCCGCCCTGCGCGCTCGGGGCCGGCTCGCGGCTCCTTGCGGGTCGCACGGCCCGGCTTTCCTCTCGCTGTCCCCCGCTCAGGCGCGGCGGCGATGGAGGAGGCGCTGGCGCAGCTGCGCGAGGAGCTGGCCCGGCTGCGGGAGCTGCTGGCCGCGAGGGCACGCGGCGCGGTGAGCGGCGGCACGGGGGGTGCTCCGGGACCGCGGGCTCCGGGCTGGCGAGCACGGTCCGAACCCACTTTGCCAAGAGCTTTGCTGCGGGAAGCGGGGGACGCGGCGCGGCTTTAGGGCAGGTGTGCTCTGCAACCCGTGCCGGCCCTACGCGGGTTTTTGGCTTCACCTTCCCCATCAAACGCCGAGCAGCGTGCGTGTGTGTCCGCTGAGAGCCGCGGTGACGCCACCACAGGCTTCACGCTGCTTGTTCCCCCGTCTTGCCCTCGCAGAGCGGGCGCAGCAGCGCAGGGCGGGTGGCACCTGTTGTCTGGAGCAGTTTTGGGAAGCGGTTTTGGTGCTGCAGCCTCCACAGGCTGGAAAACCTCCAGAGAAATGTTCCTTTCCTGCCTGCATTTCCAAGAGAAATGCTCCGTCCCCGGCCGCTGAGCAGCTGGAGTTTAACAAATGCCCCCTCCCCGCTTGGCCTTTGCTGCTGTATTTTTGGCGGTGGCCACGCGTGCGGTTGCTCACCCGCTGTCCCCGCCGGACGGGCTGCGGTGACACAGGAGCTGCTTTTTTTAACCTGGTACTTTCCACGGACATAAATGTGTCTGTGCTCCCTAAATAACCGTAAGCACAGGGTGCCCATCTCTACCGACGCGGGTGGGTGGTTTTGCCCGGGCTCGGCTCATTTTGGAGAGCAGAGCGGAGCCGGGCGAGTTTCCCGTCAGGAGAGATCGGAAAATCCATCAAAACGCACCAAACCGCGTGCGAACACCCCAAAATTCCAATATCCAGCTCTTTCGGGGCCACGTTTTCGGAGGAGCCAAAGGAAATGGGGGTCCCATGGGGCAGGAGGGGGGAGTTGAAGCTCCCTAAGAGTGATGAAATCTCGACATTTTGTGCGGCGAGGACAGTATTTCTGACTCTTGTGGTTGTCCCCAGTCTCTTGATTGCTCTGGGAATCATTGGAAATGGGGAAGGGGGCTCGCCCCCCGCCCCCTGCAGGGCCCCGAAACGGGGGTCGCCCCCAGCAGGGCCCCGTCCGCCAGCAGCCGAGCTGGGAGATCGCTAATGGCTCTGTTAATTAATCGATGACCCCCTGTCTCCCATTAATAGAGGGAAATGGGGGGTGTCCCGGGAGCTCCAGGAGGCCGCAGCGGGAAGGTGGACCCAGGGGTGTGCGTTTTCGGGCAATTCCGGGGATTTTCAGGTGTATAGAGGAGGCTCCTTTGGGGCGAGGTTTGGTGTTTCGTTTAAGAAGGTGGGTGATGATTTGGGGGGGGCACTAAGGTGCTGGAGGGGGGGATGATTCTGGGGGGCACAAAGATGCTGGGGGGGATTGGAGGGGTGATGCTGGAAGGGATTGGTGTGGGTGATGGGGGGCGCACAAAGATGCTGGGCAGGGTGGATGATTCTGGGGGGGACTAAGATGCTGGAGGGGACTGGGGGGGGATGATTCTGGGGGGTGCACAAAGATGCTGGAAGGTGATTAGTGGGATCATGCTGGAGGGAATCAGGGGGGGATGATTCTGGGGAGGGCACTAAGATGCCGGAAGGTGATTGGGGGGGGATGATTCGGGGCACTGAGGCGCTGCCGGGTGTCGGGGTGCAATGCCGGGTATCGGGGGGCGCTGCCGGGGACGGGTGATGCCGGGGACGGGTGGGGTGATGCCGGGTGTCGGAAGGCGCTGCCGGGTGTCGGGGGGGGGTGATGCCGGGTGTCAGGGGGCGCTGCCGGGTGTCGGGGTGATGCCGGGTGTCGGGGGGGGGTGTTGCCGGGTGTCGGGGGGGGGTGATGCCGGGTGTCGGGGGGCGCTGCCGCGTGTCAGGGGGCGCTGCCGGGTGTCGGGGTGCAATGCCGGGTGTCGGGGGGCGCTGCCGGGGGCGGGGGGTCCAGCCGGAGGAGGCCGCAGTTCCGCCCGGCGCCGCCCCCGGCTGGGCGGGGATTGGCCGCGCCGGGCGCTGCCGGAGCCGGTGCGAGCGGCCCCGGGGCTGCAGCGGCCCCAGCGGGGGTCCCGGCCCCCGGCCCCCCGCCCGCCATGCCCGCCGGCAGCAACGAGCCCGACGGGATCCTCAGCTACCAGGTGGGGGACGCGCTGCCCGGGACCCCGCGGGTGCTCGGGGGCCGCTCACTGCGGCATTTCCGCGGCGGGGGACACGGAGCAAAGGGGTGGGAACAGGGGAGCGAAGGGGTGGGGTGCGGGGGGACAGGAGCAAAGGGGTGGGGGTGCACAGGGAGACTGGGTTTGTGCAAAGGGGTGCGCGGGGGGGCCGTGCGGGCGGGCAAAGGCAGGTGAAGGGCATCTGCAAGGTGAGGGGGTGTAAAATGGGGTGCAAGGGCGTGCAAGGCCCCTGGGGGGGCACAAGGCATCGGCACAGCAGAGGGTGGGGGCGCAAAGAGGGGGTGCAGGGGGTGCGGGAGGGCAGGAATTCACCTGTGCGGTGACTGGGAGGGTCCTCGCTGCGCCCCCTCTTCCCGTCCGCTGTGACCCCCCCCGGTGATGCTGCGGGTGGGGACACAAAGGCCACTGTCCCCGCAGCGCCCCCAGCACCGGGGTCTCAGCTGTTGTCCCCAGCAGGCGTGTGCGGGTGCGCCTGGCGTTGGGGTGCAGCTGACCGGGGGGCCCCCCCTGTTCCAGCATCTCCTTGTCCCATCCGCCCCCCCTGCTCCCCTGGGACCCGCCTGGAAACCCGCTCTGGGTGACAAACGAGGGGAATTAATTAACCTGCCCCGATACTGCAGCTCGCGGGGGTGACGGGGATTGACGGCTCCCCCGGTTGGGGTGACAGCCGCGTCCTGGCGCTGCTGGCCCGTCACCTGTGTCCCCCCCTCGCAGCCCCGTTTTGGGGCTCCGGAGACGTGTCCCCTCCCGTTGCCAACACCCGGGGCTGGTCCCGTCACAGCTCAGGGTCCCCGTGGGGACGGTGGCTTTGTCGGGGTGGGTGGACATGGAGAGGGGTGAAGAGGGGGGTCCCCAGTTTGTCCCCACGGACCCTGTGGCTGGTCCTGCTTGTGTGTGACAGCTCAGGAGGCCTGGACACGGCATTTCCCTCCCCCCGCGATGCTTTCGGCCTCCCCCGGCACCGGGAGGACTCAAAGCCGGGCCTAAACCCCCGCTTTGTGCTTTTCCTCCTCCTCAGTCGCACCAAAGCTTCCCAGGGAAGAGTTTGCTGCTGCGCTGAGGCAGGTAAACCGAGGCAGGGCGCTCGGAAATTCCTCTGTCTCCTGCTGGGACACAAAGAGAGATATGGCAGCAGAGGCGTAACCTGGAGAAGTTTTCTGGAGATGGACGTGCTGGCCTTGTGGCTTCGCTGCAGCATCCGCGCGCGCTGCTGCCCACCCGGGGGCGGGAGAATTTGCTTTTCTATTAAATCCTTAACTCCTCCAGCAATTTCCTCCTTGAAGTGTCCACTCCGAGTCCATTCGAGTGGCTTGAGCGGGGACACTTCCCTTGGTGACGTCTCCGTGCGGGGGTTGCCGCGGTTTCGGGGATCTGCGGTGGCGATGGGGTGCTCGGAGCACCTTTCCGGAGCCGCCCGCTTGTCCTGTTTCTCTTGTTTTTCACGCCTGGAGCTTTAATACTAAATAATCAAAAAGCAGCGGGACCGGGTTTGGCCGTGGCCGGGATTCTCACCCGTGCGGCCCCGGTGTCGCCTTCCCTCGCCGCGTTGGTTTGCGCCCCGTGTCGTCTTTAGGGCAAACCGGGCTGTTAGGTGGAGGAAGATCGTTAGAGCAAACGAATTCATGGGGTGGAAATGATGGATTAGCTCAGCTTGGAAAATAACATACGGTGGAGCTGGAGACAGCGGGGGGAGCGAGGGGAGGGAAAAATGTCGCCTATCTGGACATTTCCGTGCCGGGCAAGGGGGTTTTGAAGCACCAAAGGGCCGTGGCAAAGCCAGACTTACCCGAAACGCCGTGCAGGAAACGTTGGTGACAGCCAGCGCTGCCCCAAAATGTGTGTTTCCCAGCGCTTTGCACCTTGGTTGTGTTTCACCACCGGTGCTTTTCAGCACACCCAAATGGCTCCTGTGCCCCTGGCCCGGGCAGGATGTGGCGCTGACCCCCTGTTTCTCTATTCCGGGGGTTTTTTCCTCAAAACGGAGCCGTTTCTGCCCCGTGCACCGAGTGTTGGGAGCGGTGAGACCGTTGGGCTGCGTGGCGTTAAGTAACGGCCGTGCCGTGCCCAAGGTTCCGAGTCGGTTGGGTTTTGTGTACCCGGAGCCGGTGGCACCGGGCGCTGCTGCGCTCGCCGGGGCTGCCGGGTGCCCGGGGGGGTGTGTCCCCCCCGACTGAGCCAGAGCTTCAGTTGTCCCCAAAAATCTGGTGACCGACGTGAGGATGCGGCGGTGGAGTCACAGAGTGACCCTTCTGGAGGAGCTACAGGTAGCGCGGCCGCGGGGCCCCGAAAAGGGGGGAAACTCCCCCAAAACCCCCGGGGAATTTCCCGCAGGGCAGAGGGTGGGCAGGGGGAGACGCTTTTTGCCGGGGGGGGTGGGTTCAGCATCGCCGGTCAGAAAATGGGGGCAAAACAGAGACTTTCCGCGTGTGGCCTGTGGGGAGTTCGGGAGCTGCAGCTGCCAAGTCGCCGCGGCTGTTCCCAATCCGACACCCCCGGAAGGTGTCCAGGGACCAGCCAACTCATTTGTTCCTACTGCCCGTTGAGCTGCGTTGCTGCTGCGCGGGGACGACGACGCGAGTGGCTCCGAGTGGGGATTTGGGGCAGAAGAAGCAGATTTCGGGCCAAGGGGCCGGGCGGGAGATGCAGTTCGGGCCCTGCAGGCTCTGCGGTGGCCGCGGCCGGCGGCCCAGGAGCTGCCCAGAGGGTCCTGCAGGGATCCCGGTGGCCCAAGTGCCGCCCAGAGGGTCCTGCAGGGATCCCGGTGGCCCAGGAGCTGCCCAGAGGGTCCTGCAGGGATCCCGGTGGCCCAGGAGCTGCCCAGAGGGTCCTGCAGGGATCCCGGTGGCCCAAGTGCCGCCCAGAGGGTCCTGCAGGGATCCTGGTGGCCCAGGTGCCGCCCAGAGGGTCCTGCAGGGATCCCGGTGGCCCAAGTGCCGCCCAGAGGGTCCTGCAGGGATCCCGGTGGCCCAAGTGCTGCCCAGAGGGTCCTGCAGGGATCCCGGTGGCCCAAGTGCCGCCCAGAGGGTCCTGCAGGGATCGCGGCCCAGGCTGGAAATGCTGAGAGAAAAGGAGCCTTTGTTTTTTCTTTTCTTTCCTCATTTGGAAACCTATTTTATTTTATTTTATTTGACTTTTATTTTGTTTTATTTTTTCCTTTTCCTCTTCCTTCCCTTTCCTTCCCTCAGGGGTGATTCTCAGGGGTGATGTTTGGGGACGATGCTCGGGGATGATGTTTGGGGACGATGCTCAGGGATGATGTTTGGGAACGATGCTCGGGGATGATTTTTGGGGACGATGCTCGGGGACGATGTTTGGGGACGATGCTCGGGGACGATGTTTGGGGACGATGCTCGGGGATGATGTTTGGGGACGATGCTCAGGGATGATGTTTGGGAACGATGCTCAGGGATGATGTTTGGGAACGATGCTCGGGGATGATGTTTGGGGACGATGCTCGGGGACGATGTTTGGGGACGATGCTCGGGGATGATGTTTGGGGACGATGTTCAGGGATGATGTTTGGGGACGATGCTCAGGGATGATGTTTGGGGACGATGCTCGGGGATGATGTTTGGGGACGATGCTTGGGGATGATGTTTGGGGACGATGTTCAGGGATGATGTTTGGGGACAATGCTCGGGGATGATGTTTGGGGACGATGCTCAGGGATGATGTTTGGGGACGATGCTCGGGGATGATGTTTGGGGACGATGCTCGGGGATGATGTTTGGGGACCCAGCCGCAGTTTCCCGTTTTCTCGTTGCTGAGCAGAGGCCCGACGAAGAGGCCGTGATCGACCAGGGGAGAACCAGCAACGTGGTCAATATCCACTATGAGAAGGAGGAGCTGGAGGGTCAGTCTCGCCTTTTTCCCCTTCCGCGAGGTCCCTGTGGTGCCGCTCGCTCCACGGCAGCAGAACGTGGCCGGCTTCTAAAGAAATAAGCAGTTATTTGCTTTTAAATGGGGACAAATGGCCCGCAGCGGCCGCAGCGTGAGCGTCAGCCGCGGGGCTGGATAATTCCCAGCTTGGTTTTGCTTGGAGGGGTCAGGAGGATAATTTTTGGCTACGAACACCAGGCTGTGTTTCTATATTTCTTTGTATTCTGGAGTTCCTTATCATGGGCCTGATTTGATCTCTCATCACCTTGTGCCATCCAAATAATTATTAATACCTTCTGCCACTGCTTAACGAGCCACTCTGAGCTTCGTCCAGCCAAACTGCCCTTGGAGAAGAGGTTTGATGCTTTCAGGTGAGCCGGAGCTGTTGTTGCTCTGCTGTGGCACAGTTTGAGTAAAACAGGCTTGGGAAACATGTCTGTGACATTCGGGGACACAGAGAAAATAGAACGAAGAGGAACTGGGGGTAACGGCGGCGTCTGCGTGACCCTCTGCGCGACGTCTCCGCTGCAACCGCTGCTTGTGCGCAGGTCACCGGACCCTGTACGTGGGCGTGCGGATGCCGCTGGTGCGGCAGAGCCACCGGCACCACCGGCCCCACAGCCAGAAGCATCGGAGACGGGAGCGGGAGAAGGAGCCGGGCCCGGCAGGGCAGGACCGCCAGTGTAAGGCCGCTTTTCTCCTTTTGTTTTAAGGCATAGTTTTTTTTAATGTATAGTGGGTTTAGGTTCATCTTCCTTAGAGGGATCTTGGCTTTAGAAATGGAGATACGGGAGGGGAAGCTGCCCGTCCTTATGTGGAGGGCGAACAGATGGTTCTCGTTTTCTGTGGCTCTGTGCAAGCGCAGACAGACCCCGGTGGGGGAACCCGCCCCGTGTCTACGGCTGAACGGTGCCGATCCGATGGTGACTCTGCATGTGAGCATGATGGGCTGTATTGAAGCTCAACAACAGGTCGGGGCTTTGTCTTCTGTCCCAGACACCCCGTCCCAGCGGGTCCAGTTCATCCTGGGGACCGAGGAGGATGAGGAGCACGTTCCCCACGACCTGTTCACCCAGCTGGATGAGATCTGCCTGAAGGGGGATGAGGATGCCGAGTGGAAGGAGACGGCGCGGTAAATAAATCCCTGCAGCGCCCGCGGGCTCCGCGCGAAGCTTTCGCGGGTGCCAACGCGAGGAGCCTCCTCCTGCCGCCCTGTGGCTCTGTTGAAGAGGTTTGCGGAGCTGGAAGGGGGTTTTGTGATGGAGCTGATGGTGATTGCAGGTGGCTGAAGTTCGAGGAGGACGTGGAGGACGGTGGCGAGCGCTGGAGCAAGCCCTACGTGGCCACGCTGTCCCTGCACAGCCTCTTCGAGCTGCGGAGCTGCATCCTCAACGGGACGGTGCTGCTGGACATCTGTGCCAACAGCATCGAGGAGATCGCAGGTACCGGGGATGCTGCGTGTACCAGGGATGCTGAGGGTACCAGGGATGCTGGGGGTACCAGGGATGCTGGGGGTACCAGGCATCCTGAGGGACCAGGGATGCTGCAAGTACCAGGGATGCTGTGGATAGAGAGATCAGATCAGGCAAGAAAATTGCATTGTTTAAAAAGGGAAATAATGATCTTAGCGGAGTGATGAATAAGCACTTTGATGATGTTTTTAGCAAAAGAAAACCTCACTTTTGCTGCAAAGGCTGATCTGTAATAAAATGTCTCGCTAAGCAAATCGGAGCCCGCGTTAGGGTGTCGTGCGTGGCACAGACTTCCCTGGGGGCTTCAGGGCTTGGAATTTGGGGGAATTTCTGCTCTGATGGATTAATTTCCCTCTGCCACCCCCAGACATGATCCTGACCCAGCAAGAACCGTCCGCAGACTTCGACCAGCGCACGCGGGCCAAGGTCCGTGAAGTCCTTCTGAAGAAGCATCACCACCAGAACGAGAAGAAGAGGAACAACCTCCTCCCCATCGTCCGCTCCTTTGCCGACGTGAGCAAGAGGCAGCCGGACCTGCACGTCCTCGACAAGCCAGGTGAGGGGCCTGGTGCCAGGGGAAGGTTTGGGCCAGGCTTTGGCATCAGGAGGTTTGAGCCAGGCTTTGGCATCAGGAGAAGGTTTGGGCCAAGCTTTGCCTGTAGGAGAAGGTTTGAGCCAGGCTTTGCCTGTGGGAGAAGGTTTGAACCAGGCTTTGGCATCAGGAGGTTTGAACCAGGCTTTGGCATCAGGAGAAGGTTTGAGCCAGGCTTTGGCTCCATTAGACTTGTCCTGGCAAAGCAGAAGCGTCCCAATTGCTCCCTTCCACTCTTTCTGAATCTCTCTCTTTTCCTGCCAGCCCAAACACTCACCCCTCATCCTTCTCCCAGCGCGGAAGCTAAAAATGGGCTGAACCACGAGCCCATCACGATGGATTTGAGCAAGGTGAGAGGCCCGCGGCTTTCTGACGCCTTTAGGCCCGGCTTTGCCGCGCGTTGGGCTGCGGGGCGTGCCGCAGAGCGCCGCGGGCTTCCCTTCTGGGCGAACGGCCTGAAAGTGGCTCGTGGTGCCCAGGCGGAGCTGCACTTCATGAAGAAGATCCCCACTGGGGCTGAAGCGTCCAACGTGCTGGTGGGAGAGCTGGCTTTCCTCCAGCAGCCCGTGGTGGCCTTCGTGCGCCTGACGCCCGCTGTGCTGCTCCCGGCCATGACCGAAGTCCCCGTCCCAACGAGGTCTGAGCGCCAAGCGCCGAGCTTGTATTTAAAAATAACCAGACAGCATGAAATCGGGTGCTGGTTTGGCACCCCAAGGGAACACGCACGGTTCTCCCACCCGCGTTTCCTCACCTCCGTTATTCCTTCCCTTGCTGTAGCATTTAAACCCGTTGGTCAATTTTAAGGGAAGTTGGCCCGAGAATTAATTTTGGGATGGGCTTGGTGAGCCAACGTGTCCCCTCTCGAGCCGTCCTGGGGACTTTGTTTGGTGCCCATTGGGCAAGAGCACGTTCTTCTCTCTCATTTGATTTTCCTTGCCCAGGTTCCTGTTTGTTTTGCTCGGACCGGGGGGAAAAGCCCATCGGTACCACGAGATCGGCAGGTCCATGGCCACGATCATGACAGACGAGGTAGGAGGAGATAAAAGGTCTGTCCGGGTGATTTTTGGGCTTTCTTCTCCTCTCCCTGTCTCTGTGAGGAGGAGGATTCGCTGTCCCAATAATCCAATCCCCATGTTCATCCCAAAGCGAACACGCGCATTTGTGTCACCCGGGGGCTGAGATCCCACCCTGGGTGCATCCTGGCACCTTGTCCTTCTCCAGGGTGCCATGGGGACCGGCGCCTCCTGGAGATAATTACAAAATACGCCCAGATTTTTCCATTTGGGGGAATATTTCCTGCCATTTCCGACAGGAAATTTGGGGAAAATTCCCTTGTGTTTGGCCAAGAGCCCCTGGCACGGGCGAGGACGCCTGCGCTGGCTTGTCCTCTCACCAGCCTGTCTCCCCGGGCAGGTTTTCCACGACGTTGCCTACAAAGCCAAGGACCGGGCGGACCTGGTGGCCGGGATTGATGAGTTCCTGGACCAGGTGACGGTTCTGCCCCCGGGAGAGTGGGACCCGTCCATCCGCATCGAGCCCCCCAAAAACCTCCCGTCGCAGGTGGGTGCGGGACGGCAGCGGGGCCGGGGGCTCCGCGGGGACCCCGAGTCACAGGGTCCCAGTTTGACGCAGACCAGAAGCCAAACAAGCCAGCAGCTGCAAACACATCTCTTCAGCTTATTTGCGTTTTATCAGGAAAAAAGGAAGATGCGGGGAGTGCTCGGTGACAGCGACTCTCACAGCAAGCCGGAGAAGCACAGCGGCCCCGAGCTGGAGCGGACGGGAAGGTGCGGGCTTTAATATTTCTTCCTTTTCTTCTGTTTGCCTCTAAAACCCAAGCACGCGCCTTCCCTTCTAGCTGGTTTTTGGGGTTCGTTTTCCAGTGAAGAGGCTGCACTTCACTCCTCTGGTCACGGTGGGAGATGGGGCAGCCGGGCTCCGCCACAGCATCGTTGCACATGGTGTCTGTGGTTTGGGGGAGCAGATGTATAGATACCCCCAGGCAGAGCTCTGCCGCTTCCCCAAGGGAGGAACTGCTGCAGTAAGAGGGGATGTGCTCTCAGCTTCGGGTTCTCTTTGTGTTGTTGGGTTTCGTTGTGTGCCTCAGTTTCTCCTGGGTGTAAAATGGGAAAAGGAACCTGCTGCTTTTGAGCAATGGAAGTTCCTCTGTGCTCATGGTTGCTCTTCTGCAGCAGAGAAAGCTCCGCCGGATCTTCCAGGAGCCCAGTTAACGTGTTCTTCCCCTCCCCAGGCTCTTTGGAGGGTTGATCCTGGACGTGAAGCGCAAAGCCCCGTGGTTCTGGAGCGACTTTCGGGACGGGCTGAGCCTGCAGTGCCTGGCGTCCTTCCTCTTCCTCTACTGCGCCTGCATGTCGCCTGTCATCACCTTCGGGGGGCTGCTGGGGGAGGCCACCAACGGCCACATAGTGAGCGAACCCAAAGCCCACGGCGGGCGGAGCGGCCCCACGCGGATCCCTGTCCGGGCGCTCTGCTTTGGGTTGGTTGAACCCCAGCGGTGTGTTCGCTGTCTCCCCGTCAGAGCGCCATGGAGTCGCTGCTGGGCGCGTCCATGACCGGCGTCGTCTATTCGCTCTTCGCCGGCCAACCCCTCACCATCCTCGGCAGCACCGGCCCCGTCCTCGTCTTCGAGAAGATCCTCTACAAGTTCTGCAAGTGAGGCTGCCCGGGGCCGCGGGGCCTTTGCCCGGGGCCGCGGGGCCTTTGCCCGGGGCCGCGGGGCCTTTGCCCAGGGCCGCGGGGCCTTTGCCTGGGGCCATGGGACCTGTGTCTGGGGCCATGGGACCTGTGTCTGGGGCTGCGGGGCCTTTGCAGGAGCTTTTAATGTGAAATAGGTATTTTCCATGACAATCCTTTGATTGTTTTGACTTTGATGCGAGATCAACCACCCTTATTGTGATTAATCTTCTTATTAAGCCCCGACTTGCTGGTAGTCGGTGACTGCGTGCAGATGCCCAGTGCTGAGGCTTTGGGGCGATGCGGAGAACACCCCCTTCCCCAACGGGGACCTGACCTTCATTCTCTTCCCAGGCCTTAACCCAAGATAATTGCTAAATAACGATAATTAAACAGCGCGCGGCTCCGCACCCGGTGCTGGAGGCTGGGAACCGCATCACCCCCGTGCGGCCTCGCTGCGCTCCTGGGTCTCTCCGGATTTCCCCGGGGAGCTTCATCCCACCGCGGGTTCCTTCTGCTCCGCAGGGAGTACGCGCTGTCCTACCTGTCGCTGCGGGCGTGCATCGGGCTCTGGACCGCCTTCTTCTGCGTGGTGCTGGTGGCCACGGACGCCAGCTGCCTGGTGTGCTACATCACCCGCTTCACCGAGGAGGCCTTCGCCGCCCTCATCTGCATGATCTTCATATACGAGTCCCTGGAGAAGCTGGTCCGCCTGGGCGAGGCCTTCCCGGTGCACAAGCACAGCAAGCTCAACTTCCTCACCCTCTACTAGTGGGTTATTTTTATTTTGTTTTAGTTTTTCCTCCTAAAATCGCCCCGGGATGCATCTCCATTGCTTTTTCCCTCATCCCCGTCTTGGCTTCTCTCCCAGCTGCAGGTGCTCGCCGCCAACCATCACCAACGAAACGCTGCGTTACTGGGAGAGCATCCGCATCAACGCGTCCAGGGTCCCCTGGGAGAAGCTCACGGTGGCTGTAAGTGCCCCAGGCCACCCCAGCGGGTTTGGGGACATTCGTGTGGTGCGAAAGCCGGAGCCCCTCAGGTGACGATGGGCGCAAGCCGTGCTGCTGCTGCTCCGAAAAGTCACGGTTTAAAATTAATGCGTGGTTTTCACCCATGTGGTCCTGGGAAGGAGAGTCCACCTTGTCCGTCCACCTTGTCCGTCCACCTTGTCCGTCCACCTTGTCGCCACGTGGTGGGGGACAATTGTCCCCAGCTCTTCTGCAGGACGATATTTCTGACCAGGAGTGAGGTTAAGTGGGTGGTTTGATTATTGGAGGACTTAAGCTCGTGCTCGCAGGTAGTAATTGGCTGCCTTAATTGGTTCCTGATAACTCCAGGCCTTGCTTTTTTAAGTGCTGTCCGTAGGTCTGTGCATAAACGTGCACGTCTGAGCAGCTCTCGGGCGGTTGTTGCTGGAAGCAGAGCCCAGGCACGGGGTGGGAAGCCCTTGGGGATACCTTTGTCCCCTCTTGGCCGTGTCCCCTGAGCCCGCTCTGCTGGGAAGGGACAATTTGTCTCTTCCTTCCTACCACGGTTGCCTTCGCCCTCCTTCCCGTTCCCTTTTTCCCCCAAATTCCTGGCGTTCCCTGTCCCTGGGGTGCTGTCTCAGCCAGCCCAGCGGAGGATGTGCCGTGGTCCGTGGCGTCATGTCCCGTCACATCTCCCTCCTCTGCGTGTTCTCACGTGTCACTTGTTCCCTTGCTGCTGCTCCTTAAATCTCCATCCCCAGCAGCAGCCGCGAGGTCCCGGATCTTTGCCCAAGATCCTCAGCCCCCCAGTGACCCCGGTTTCCTTCCCGCACGCGCGCTGCCCCGTGTCCTTGCACCCTGTTTCTCCAGGACTGTCGGTATTTGCGTGGAGAGTTTTACGGAACCTCCTGTGGACACAATGGCCCCTACGCGCCCAACGTCCTCTTCTGGTGCTGCATCCTCTTCTTCTCCACCTTCATCCTGTCGGGCTTATTGAAGAAGTTTAAAACCAGCCGTTACTTCCCGACCAGGGTAGGTAGAAGACGGTGGCCGGCAGCAGCCGCCTCACTCGTTTCCCAAAACTGGCTTTTCTGGAGCGCTCAGCAGTATTTGCCAGCACTTGGCCAAGCTGGGAAGCGTTGACCTTGAAGGCCAAGTTCTCCGTCTGTGGACGCCCCTCACTTGTTTCCATGAGCGCAAAACCACCGATTTCCCACCTGCTCGGGACCTGCCCCGGGCGGTTGGGTTTGCTCAGACAGTGGGAAATCAGCTCTTCCGGCTGGTGGGTTTTTCGTGACCTCCTGTGCATTATGTGCTCAAGGGAGAGTTGATTCAAACGAGGAGCTGCCGCAAGTGACACCTCAGTGCCTTGTTCCCACGTTAGCCGTGAGTGTGGCTGGAGGGGCAGGTGTCTGCTGCCTTACTTGTTAACTTTCGTTTTTTAAAGGTTTGAATGAAAACAACCCTTTTCCACCTAATTAAGCTTTTTTTATTGCCTGACACCAGATCTCCCAGGGACGAACCCAGCAGCGGTACCTAACCAAGGGATTCGCTGCACGGCCTCAGGGTGGTGGGATTGGTATTAACCAGCCTTAATGTTGTTGATGTCCCCAGCTTTTCCATCTCGTTCTGGCCCCCTTTCAGCTCAATTTTTTTGTCCCAGATCCGGTCCACAATAAGCGACTTTGCTGTTTTCCTGACCATCGTCATCATGGTGCTCATCGACTTCTCGATGGGGATCCCATCACCAAAGCTCCACGTCCCCTCCGTGTTCAAGGTAGAAGGGATGTGACCCAGGGATGGAAGGGACAGTCATCTGGCAGAGGATTCTGATGTCTGTGCTTTGTTGCAGCCAACTAGAGACGACCGCGGGTGGATCATCAACCCCTTGGGACCCAACCCATGGTGGACGGTGTTGGCCGCGTTCGTCCCTGCTCTGCTCTGCACCATCTTGGTCTTCATGGACCAGCAGATCACGGCCGTCATCATCAACAGGAAGGAGCACAAGCTGAAGGTGAGGGGCTGCGGAGGCGACCCCAGCCCGCCCGCGCCTGCGGGGAGGGGGAAACTCCTGCTCCACGCGCTGGGTGAAGGCGTTGGCTTGGGCAACGTTGGGCCGCACGGCAGGATGACCTCCTGGGCTGATGACACAGCCGAGGGCAGGGGAGTTTGGGTGAGCCATCTTTTGGAGGAGCAAATTCATCTTAAAAGATGCTAAAGAAGCGCATTTTTGTTTTAAAATGTCAGCAGCGGCTGGAGGAACGAATCGCTTTGATGCGCTGCCAGGGGTAACTCGGAGTCGCGTGGTAGAAATTTCTTTATGAATTAAAAAAGTAGCCAATTTTTCTTTTTAGTAGATATCTCACAAACTCCCCAAATCCACCAAACTCCAGCCAGATTTTCACATTAAGTGCTGGCACAAAGACCGGCCACTTCCTTGGGCTTCCTTGGGCTTCCTTGGGCTTCCTTGGGCTTCCTTACTCTTCCTTGGGCTTCCTTACTCTTCCTTGGGCTTCTTTGGTCTTCCTTACTCTTCTTTGGTCTTTCTTAGTCATTTTGTTTTAAATTTCCAAGAAGTTGCCTTGAGCTGAAGCAGAGGTTGGGTCCCCCTTGAGACATCATCCTGGCTCTTGTGCCGTGGGATGCTCCCGCTTCTTGTTTTTCTCCCCCCAGAAAGGCTGCGGGTACCACCTGGACCTGTTCATGGTGGCGGTGATGCTGGGCGTGTGCTCCGTCATGGGGCTGCCCTGGTTCGTGGCCGCCACCGTCCTCTCCATCACCCACGTCAACAGCCTCAAAGTGGAGTCGGACAGCTCGGCGCCGGGGGAACAGCCCAAATTTTTGGGGATCCGAGAGCAGAGAGTCACCGGCTTGATGATCTTTGTGCTCATGGGCTGCTCCGTCTTCCTCACTTCGATTTTAAAGGTAGGGGGAAGATGTAAAACACCCCAAACCCATGAGATTTTTGGAGGTTACACAAAAATAGTCCCTTTTCTCCAGGCCCGAGATGAGATGTTGCGTTCGTGTGTGGCCACAAGAATATATTGAGATGTTTTTTCTGCCATCGCGGAACATGCCGTGGGGTAGCATGGGGGAGAACGCCTGTTTTCCTCTGACCCTGCTGGAAAACAGGATTGTTGTGAGGAAATATAACCCGGGAGTGCAGCCTAAAGCAGAACATTAACTCGGAATCTCTCATGGTTAAAATCCAGCCCACCCCTAACCCTGTGGACCATGGAAAACTTTAGGCCGCACCTGTAGAAGAGAGTGATAAAACACAATTAAAAATGTATATAATTGCGTTTTTTTGCAGTATATACCGATGCCTGTGCTTTACGGCGTCTTTCTCTACATGGGGGTGTCATCGCTCAAAGGGATTCAGGTATGGGGACTGTATTGCGTCTGCTCCCTGTAGAAGCAGGACAAAGCAGTGGCATGGGGGAAAAACCTCTATGAAAGCGAAGAATGAAGATATTTAGTGTAGGGGACAGCGCGGTGCAGGCCCAGGGGGGTGTGGGCTCTGTGCTTAGAGCAGGTTGGTGTTTGGTAATGTGAAAATGGGGGAGTTTGGTGCGAAGAGACGGTGATTTCTGCTGCAAATCCTTGGTGGGGGTTCGGTGGGCCAAGAAACGCTAATGATAGAATAATGTGGACTAATCATCAATTATAGCTGAGGGGAAAGCGGGTGCTGCTCCCAGGGGGAGGCGATCCCAAAGCTCCCCCCGCGGCTCGCCGGGGCCACGACTCCCGAGGCAGCTTTTCCCGTTTGTTCGGCAGTTCTTCGACCGGCTGAAGCTGTTTGGGATGCCGGCCAAGCACCAGCCGGACTTCATCTACCTGCGGCACGTGCCCCTGCGCAAGGTGCATCTGTTCACGCTGATCCAGCTGCTCTGCCTGGTCCTGCTCTGGGTCATCAAGGTGTCCCGCGCCGCCATCGTCTTCCCCATGATGGTCAGAGCCCGAAAATGGGGACCCGCAGCACTGGGGGGGACCTGCGTTGTCCCCGACCTCACCCCATCTTCCCGCCGGTTCCTGCAGGTCCTGGCGCTCGTTTTTGTGCGGAAGATGATGGACGTCTGCTTCTCCAAGCGGGAGCTCAGCTTTCTGGACGACCTGATGCCGGAGAGCAAGAAGAAGAAGCTGGACGATGCCAAAAAGGAAGCCAAAGAGGAGGAGGTAACACGCCGGCTGGGAGCTCGGGGTTTCTACCAGCAGCCTGGATCCCACATTGTAACCTTTTCTTTTTCCTAAATTAGCAGCGAGCTTAACACTTGAATAGAGAGATTATTCTAAATTAATAATTTTTAAAATTATGATTTATTGTTTTATTATTATGGAAAATTTGCTCCTCACGGTGCTTTTAGCCCCCGGACGTTCGGGGTGAAAGGTGCCGCGGGGCCGGCGGGACGGGGAGCGCGGTGCTGGCGCTGGGTTCAGCTCCCGTCTGACCAGACACACACCTCGACTCGTCCTTGTCCCGCCAGGAGTCCCAGAAGATGATGGAAGCTGCTGCCGCCAGTTCCGTTCAGCTGAAGCTGCGCAAGAACAACGTCTCGGCTCCCCCCCAGCAAAGCAGCCACAGGTAAAGTTCCACCACGCACCAAGTTAGTGTGAAGGCGTTTGGCACCATTTTCTGCACTTGCACTTTTATGGAGCGTCCCTTAGAAACCAGCGGCTATCTTGGTGGGAGAATTCACCTGATGGGCAGGGATTGCAGAGCCGCACAACTCGTGTTTGACCCCCAAAATTTGCACTGTCGATGACTTTACGGGAGCTGGAGATGCTTATATTTAAAAGGGAGGCAGGAGCTGCAACTCCAGCCTTTGCTGCAGCTCTTTGGCTCTCAGACTTGCTTCCCAAACCTCCTCATCCCGCAGGACCTCCTGTGCTTGCGCTGAGCTCCCCTGTTCCTCTTGCCCAGGACCTCCTGTGCTTGCGCTGAGCTCCCCCGTTCCTCTTGCCCAGGACCTCCTGTGCTTGCGCTGAGCTCCCCCGTTCCTCTTGCCCAGGACCTCCTGTGCTTGCGCTGAGCTCCCCCGTTCCTCTTGCCCAGGACCTCCTGTGCTTGCGCTGAGCTCCCCCGTTCCTCTTGCCCAGGACCTCCTGTGCTTGCGCTGAGCTCCCCCGTTCCTCTTGCCGACGCACTCGGTGGCGTCAGTGCCCATAACCTGTGGAAAATATGTTATTGCAGGGCTGACCCTTCCGAGATTAATATCTCGGATGAGATGTCGAAAACCACCGTGTGGAAGGCCCTGACCATGGACTCGGGCACGGTCTGAAGCGGGGAGGAAGAGGTAAAGGCCGTGTGTGCCCCGGGCCCTGCGAGCGACGGTTTTCCCGTGCTTTGCCAAAAAGCGGCTCGTCCCTGGGAAAGCCGCGTTTGCAGAGCGGCTCCTCTCTGATCTCCCCCTTCTCTTCTTTCCTTCCCCCCAGTTTCCATATTTAGGAATTTTTGGCTTTGAAGGAGTGAGAAGGTGACTCAGGGATGTGCCAAACGCAGACACGGGGAGAAGCCCCTTTCTTCTGTCTTTTGTTCCTTTCTTTCCGTTTGGAGGATTCGCACTGATGCCACGCGGCTGTGTTTGGGTGTGTTTGGGTGTGTTTGGGTGTGTCCGGGTGTGTCCGGGTGTTTTTGGTCCCTCCGGCTGTCTTTGGGCCCCGCACACCGAGGGCCGTTCCGAGGTTCCGTGAGGCGCCGCGGCCGCTTTCCCGTTCAGCGCTGCTTTTAAACACCGAATTCCTCTTCTCTTTTCTTTCTTTTCGAAATATAAAGTCTGAATGTACAAAGTAATTCTGTTACATTTGATGCATTCTCTGCTTTCCTCATCACCACCCGGGTTTCGGTCTGTTTGGGGTCCTGCCTTTGATTCACTCTTATGTCCCGTATTGTGTCAGAACACCCGAGCGGTTGGTGGAAAATGGAAAGCACTTTGCTCCCTTTGAAGCTTCGTGTTCGCTGTTTCCAGAGCTAGAATTCTTTCATTATCGTTTGTTGGTTTAATTAAGCGATAGCTGAGGTCTCGCTTAACAACGTGACTCTGGGCCACCTCAAAAAGCAGCCGTAACCCCCAGGGTGGCCGTGAAACCCCCGCGTCCACCATCAACCCGTATTTGGGGTGTTTCAGAGGTACGGTACACGACGGGGAGAACCCTCCCCGGGGTGTTCCTGGAGCCGCGTTGGGACTAAACCCGCTCTCCTTGGTGACCCGCGCTGCTCCGGTCGGCACAAAACCCCTTCCCGGCCCCGCGGGGCCAGGTCTGGGTGGTTTTCCTCATTTTTGGTGCCTTAAACCAGCTCCCGAGTCTCCCGTGGGCCCTTCAGAAGACGTTTCCCAAAACCCAACGCGTGGAGATCCCTGAGGGAGGGGGACAAAGATGTGAAATGTCGTAATTAAGGTGCTGGCGCGTTTTTATGTTAATTATTATTTTATTTCCCCCCCAGTGCGCTGCAGGTAGAAATACAGAGATTATTTTCATTTTGGAGATGCCGAGATGTATTTATTTTATTGTAAGAGATGATCTAGTTTGGAAACGCTCCGTGTTGTAAATAAAGTGGTGGGAGGGGGAGAATCCACCAGGAGAGTTTGTTATTTGTGACATTGAATCTCTGTGTGTTTGGGGCTGTGGGGTCTCGTGTGCTGTGGTTGGTTGGTTTGTTCTACGTGTGTTTCGGGTTGTGGGGTGTCTCGTGTGCTGTGGTTGGTTTGTTCTATGTGTGTTTTGGGTTTTCTGTTCAATTTTGGGTTCGTTCTGTGGAACCTGATGTCTCCGTCTCGTGGTCCCGTCTGTTGCTGTTCCCCGGTGGGTTCCACCCCCAGTGTCCGTCTTTGCTTTGTCTCTTCTCGCCCATTGAACATAATGGGAAAATAACACAATAAAAGTCTCATTTGTCTGGCTGGGACCCTCCGGTGTCTTTTGAAGGGGGGGGAGGGGGCGGGAGGCGTATCTGGGGGTTTGAAAGGGTTTGGAGGTGACGGGGGAGTGGGCAGCGCTGATTTGGGGGGAGTTCATCTCCCTGGGCTTTAGGACTCTGACCATTTGCAATATAACTAAACCCACAGAGTTTCTAGTTACCTTTCATATATTATATTTAAAAACCTCTTTCAGACCCCCCTTTGGGGCGGGTTGGTGCGTCAGGCGGGCGCATCCCGTCCCCCTTTACCTGAAACTCCAGGAACTGAGAGAAAACCGGGGCAATGGAGCCTCGGTGTCCCCGCCCCCCCTGGGCTGCTGGAGGGGTTGGACACACCAGGAACCGGCTGCTGCATTCACCAAAGGTTTTATTGTCAATTCGGGGATTGCGGTTCTGCGGCTACAGAGCAAACGGAGCCGGAGAACCCGGGGCTCTGGGGAATTTTGGAATGGCGGTTTTGGGGTGAGCAGGGAGCCCCGGGGGGTGGACGCGGGTGACGGTCCGTCCCGCCCGCACAGGGGCCAACGCGATGCTGCTGGGAGCTGCTGCCTCCATTTGCCATCCAATTGTACCTAAAGAACAGAATCCCAACAGCTGAACGGAATAGAAATTCCCCCTAAAATCAGTGTAGGAGTTTGAAACAGCGGTGATAATGGAACACGATAATATCCCTGGAAATGCAAATGATGGGGGATCCCGCCATGAAATAAAGTGTGAAATGTCAGAAAAAGGCATAAGAACCAGCCTCATCCCACCCCAAAGTATGAAATCCCTCCCATAACAGCTTGATTTTCCTTCTTATTTGATAGCAAATAACCACAGGAGAACCCGGGTGATGCAGCCAAAACGAGAAGCGGCGTCGGGCGCAGGGACCGCGCTTTGCATGGGAACCACCGCTTTGTGGCATTTAATGTAAAAGTGATTTATTTGGCTTGAACTGCCCACCTTGGCCCTTGGGGTGACTCAGAGGAGCAGCGGGAGGCGGACGCTGCGGGGCGAGTCCTTCAGGAACCTCTTCGCGGAGCTGCTGAGAACAAGAAAACACCCGGGAGAAAATCAAAAAGCACCCTGAAACTGCAGGAAATGTCGCGGTGCGCTGTTCACGGTGCGCTGTTCGCGGTGCGCTGTTCGTGGTGCGCTGTTCGCGATACGTTGTTCGCGATGCGCTGTTCGCGATCCGCTCCACCTGTAGTGATCGGCGTCGATGAGCCAGTGCACGAACTCCTTGGCCCTCATCCTGTCCAGGCGGCGGGTGAAGTCACTGCTGAAGGTCCCTTCCGAGTGGCGCTTGGAGCTCCGGGCGCTCTGGGGCTCGTTCAGCCGCCACCTGCGCGTGGGGGCAGGAAAACGTGGTTTAGCGGTCATCACGGCGTCACGGCTGTGCCCTCGGAAGCACCGTGTTGTGTGGAGCACCCGCCGGGAGATGATAACGCATCAGATTGACTTCTGGTTTCAGAGGGTTCTGGAGCACCGGTCCTGACGTGCAATATTCACATGCAATAATGTGTTTCCCCCACGTCTCGGCTGCGCTGGGTTTGTGCCTCCACCCGGTCCCCTTGTGCTCATGTCACCCGAGTTCAGATCGAGCTCCCCCAGCTCCGGGACGGAGACCCGACGTCAGGGTCCCCCCTGCACAGTGTTACCCCGCTACAAGGTCCCCAAGGGGTTTTTCCCCCAGGGCTCAGCATTGTCCCTGGAGCATCTGTCCTGCCGTGTCCCCTCTCTGGGCTGGCACAGCCGAGACATCCTGGGGACACACATGGTGATGGTGTTTGGGGATAAACATAAACCCAGCAGCCCCTCGGCAACAGCCCCGAGCTGGGAGAGCGGCAGCAGCGGTGACCGAGGGGTGTCACCTCCCGGCCACCTCTGCCACCACCCCCTACCTGGACGTGTCCCCCGGGTCCCGGGGGCCCATCGGCCGCCCCGCTGGGAGCAGCGCGGCAAGCACCAGCACGGCGAGCAGCAGCCACCGGCCCGTCCGCATCGGCTCCGCTGGGGAAGAACGGAGATGGAAACATCCAGCATTGTCACCGTCACTGTCACCGACCCCCCAGCCCCGTGGCAGCACGATGGGGACAGTTCCGGCTCGAGAAAACCTCCCGCCAGGTGTCCCGGCAGCGTTTTGATGGGGACACATGAAAAATCGCACCCTCAGAATCGCCCATTGGCGCGTCCGCCGTTGCTGCAAGAACAGGTTTGTGTAACATAACGATATAATTAATCACAATAAACTTTATTACGCGGTGCTGGGGAACCTTCCCGACCGTTAGCTGCGCAGAAAGCAGCTTTCAGAAGAGTTAATTAGTTAGGTTTGCATTTCTCCTCTTTGCTGGATGTCTTAGCAGCTCAGGAGGAGCAAAACACCAACCCTCCTCCCCTTCATTTGCTGGAAAACGCAGAGTTTTGGTCGCCTGTCACAGGCGCCTCCGTCACTCCGGTTTAATTTCGGAGTGGTGGTTAAGAAGGGAGGAAAAGGCACTTACTGTCTGCACAGAGAACCCTCCTCCGGCAGCCGGGTCCGCTTCTGCTCCGAGCTGGTTGTGGCTCAACTCTTCTCCTCCCGGCGCTTTTAAGCTCGCGAGCAGGACGCTGAGGCTGACGGCTGGGTCAGCCCCGCTGCTGCTTTTGGTTGGATGGGTCATTATGAATCATTACCAGGATTTTTTAAGTGGGGCTGTTGCAAAAAAATACGCTTGTTGCTGTATTTTTCAGTTACGCTTCAGCGAGGGGGTGGGGGTGGTTGTTGTTCTTTGTGATCCTTCCTGGGTTGTTTTTCCAGGTCTTGGAGCAAAGGAGTCACCTGTGGTTCCCTCCTTTGGGGTGAGGTTGTTGCCACAGCACGCGGTGCGTGGGGCTGATTTCTCTGCCCTTTTGAACACCTTCGGCTCGAGTTAAAAAACGTGCAGAAAAAAGCACGAGCAAGAAGGTAAAAGCGGCGTCCGGGTGCCCAAGTGCCCGCTGCTGCTTCCTGCTGTGGGAAACTGGGGTCAGAGCTCCAGCGCCCGCTGCCGCTTCCCCCCATGGGAAACTGGGGTCAGGGCTCCAGCGCCCGCTGCCGCTTCCCCCCATGGGAAACTGGGGTCAGGGCTCCAGCGCCCGCTGCTGCTTCCCCCCATGGGAAACTGGGGTCAGGGCTCCAGCGCCCGCTGCTGCTTCCTGCTGTGGGAAACTGGGGTCAGGGCTCCAGCGCCCGCTGCCGCTTCCCCCCATGGGAAACTGGGGTCAGGGCTCCAGCGCCCGCTGCCGCTTCCCCCCATGGGAAACTGGGGTCAGAGCTCCGGCGCCCGCTGCTGCTTCCCACCACAGGAAAGTGGGGTCAGAGCTCCTGGGCTGGGCAGACGGCGCTGAGATCCAGACCTGGCTTTGCCCCCGAGGCCACGTCTGACACTGGGGCTGTTCACGTCGTTTTGCCGGTTTGGGGGTGACGGGAGGCGCTGGGGCGACCGCGGGCCTGCGGCAGCGCTTTTCCCGCGGGACACCCGGGCTCCTCCCAGGGTTGGAACAAGATGTGCAGGGGAAACAGGCACTTTGAACCAAAAATAAAGTCAAGCAAAAAGGCTTGAGAGGAGCAAAACCGAGGCAGGCCCTGAAGAACGGGATGCGGCCGTGGAGAAGGTGCTCGGGGGGACTCAGAGCCAAGTCCCCAAAGGTGCTGGGGGGGCAGCTGAGCTCGGGAGGGCTGCTCGCGCTCAGGATGCGTTTCTGGGGCAGCATTGAGGTATTTGGGGGGCTCTTGGCTATGGAACGTCTACGGTTCAGTGCTACGGGACTAAACGTGCCCTTTCCACAGAGACACGGCCAACGGGCAGAGGAGAGCGAGTCCTGGGAGGCTGGGCCGTGTTCGTCCCCTGCCCAACACCAGAAGAGACCGGGGCTCTGGTTTCTCTGCCGCGAGTGGACCTTTCTCTCACTGTTGGGTAATTATTATTATTCTACCGAAGAGGTTTCTGTAATTATTGTCACTGTCAAAATATGTCTGGTCTTCGGGGGACACTCATCTTGAAGAGGCTTTTAATTAGGGCCAGCAATGGCCTTAGGAGAAAACCTGACATCAGAGGAGGAAGGTAGGACATTAATTAGCTCAACCTTCAAGGAGAGGTGCAGATCTCCTGCCCGTTGCTGGCTGGGATGTGTATTAAACCACCAAATGAGCTTGTGGTGACACTGTTTGCGATGTCCCCTGGCCCAGGAAGGCACACGAGGTGTCTGCGGCGCTGGGAGCTCAGCAGAGAGAGATCCGGCTCAGCCGGCGCCGTGCTTGTGTTGCCTCTTAATTGCGGTTCCCAGTGCTCAGGGCGGGTTGGGGAAACATCCTACTGGACTCTTTCTCTACTGCCCAGGGGCGATTTTTCACCAGCCCGTTGGACGTGGTGGTGTCGCCTTCCCAAGTGTCCTCTGCGTCTTCCCCCTTCTGCCTGGGCTGAGGTGTTGGTGGCATCGTGGGGTTTTAAAGGTTTCAAGTTGCACGGGCAGATCTGGATTTTGTCCCATTTTGATGACTTGGAGAGGTTTTTATGGACAGCAGGTGGCAGCCTCTGCCCAACCTTCCTCTACAACCTTCCTCTGCCCAACCTTCCTCTACCACCTTCCTCTGCCCATCCATCCTCTACCACCTGCCTTTGCCCAACCTTCCTCTACAACCTGCCTTTGCCCAACCTTCCTCTACAACCTTCCTCTGCCCATCCATCCTCTACAACCTTCCTCTGCCCAACCATCCTCTACAACCTTCCTCTGCCCATCCATCCTCTACAACCTTCCTCTGCCCATCCATCCTCTACAACCTTCCTCTGCCCATCCATCCTCTACAACCTTCCTTTGCCCAACCATCCTCTACAACCTTCCTCTGCCCATCCATCCTCTACAACCTTCCTCTGCCCATCCATCCTCTACAACCTTCCTCTGCTCAACCATCCCCTGCCCATCCATCCTCTGCTCCTCTCTTCCTATTCCCATCCATCCTCTTCCCATCCATTCTCTTCCCCGTAGTTCATGTGAAGGTCACGTTAGAGGCTCTGCCCCTTCACCTGGGCTAATTAGTGAAGGCTGTGTCCTTTCACCTGGGTTAATTAGTGCAGGCTGTGTCCTTTCACCCGGGTTAATTAGTGCATTTCACCCCTTTGGATCAAACCCCGGCAAGCAGCCTGGGCAGGGGGATGTGGATGTGTGGCTGAGCCCTTGGTGCCTGTGGAGTCTGGACCTCCGTCCCTGTGTGGTTATCAGGTCTGTGTCCCTTGGTCCCCTGTGCTCTCAGGGGCTTTTCCTGCAGGAGGAGAACACTCGCTGTGAGCTGTGCTGGGTGCTCTTGGGTGGTTTTGAGTGGGTTGTGGGTGCATGGGCAGGATGGGTCCCCTGGGGCACCCTGGCCCAGCCCTGAGCCCTTGCTGGTCCATACTGGGGCCCTGTGGAGCAGAACAGGGCCAGGGCAGCTGGGGGAGGTTTGGCTCCACACCTCGGTGGTTACGTACCCACAAGCTGCCAAAATCCTTGTTTAAGGTTTGGGTGTTTCTTTTTCTTTAAATTACCTTTGTTCATCTGAGATAAAGGGAGATGGTGGTTAATGGTTTATTTCCCTTGGCTTTGAAATGTGGAAAACTTAGTCAGGTTTCCTTTCTTACCTGAGTTTTCCTCCTGCCCGTGTCCTGCTAGAAACCTTCCAGACCCTCACGCGGAGCCTGAAAGGTCCTCAGTGGAGCCTGGAGATTTTAATTTCACCCTGATTTCTATGGGCCCTGAGCAGGCTGGCATGGAGTTAAATCACCCTCGACCCCTCAGCTCTGCAAAACCTCCCCTGTTGGAGACGTTCTGCGGCTGTTTGCAGTGGCCTTTGGTTTGGCAGCAATCTGGTAACCGGCTGATGAAACCTGATTGTGCCGTAAATCAAACCTCCTTTGCATTCAAATACAACAATTAATCCTGGGTGTGCTGCTGCAATTAGATGACAAATTACGCCTCGGGATTCACTTGCTTGTTTATATAGAGAAGGGCTGTTTGCTCAGCCGCGATGTTTGGCGATGGTTTTCAGTCCACCCCAGGGGATGGCGAATGGGAACCGGGGAGCTGCCGCGGCCGCACGGCTCGGCTCCTCCACCCCGAGCGGGGAGCTTGTCTGCCCCGCTGTTTCCTGCCTAATTTGAGTTGGCTGAGCCTTCTCCTTCCCAGGGGGTAGCGCAGAATTTGTTCTTGCAGCGCTCAGAGCTGGAGCTGAGGGTTCAAGCCCCCCAGTGTGGGGCCGCGCTCAGAGCTGGAGCTGGGGGTTCGAGCCCCCCCAGCACGGGGCCGCACTCAGAGCTGGGGCTGGGGGTTCGAGCCCCCCCTGGCACGGGGCTGCACTCAGACCTGGAAAAGCTCCTTTTGCAGCCTTAGGTGCCTGATTTAACCCTTTTGGCCTCATTTTGAGGCTGTGGGGCTGGTGCTGAGCAGCGAGGACAGCAGCTGTGACACAGCAGCGGGACGTTTGCTCCCGGTGCCGTGGGACATCTCGTCGGGGTGTCTCGGGGTGGGTGGACGTGCTGGGTGGTGGGAAAAGCCTTATTAAAGCAACAAGGTGCTGTTGTGCTGCAAGCCTGGGGGGCTGCTGGAGCAAAGGGGTGTTCATGGGGTGCGTTGCTGTTTCCATGGAAAAAGAAGAGTATTTGGGGGCCGGACGGGGCGCAGTGAACCCGAGCGCGGGCTCTTGTCCCCGCGGCGCGGCTGAGCTCTGCACCTCGCGCTGTTCAGCCGCTGGTTTTTTGCTCGAAACACGAAGCAAAATCGTAACCCAGTGTGGCAAAAATCCAGGAAAAAGACGCGCAGATAAGGAGCCGGTTGGTGTCGTGAGCGCTCGCAGGTGTGTGTTTACACAGTTGGCTTAAATGGAGGTTTTTATCCACTGATTAACTGTTCCTATGGGATTTCGTTGTGAAACACCCATAGGTGTTTCCTTATCTACTTGGAACAAAATAAGCCGGCTATGTTTTATATCCCTTTTCCTTACGGTGGTGATTAGTGCTGATAACCCTATCACGATTCCTATGGACTCTGACCTCTGAGCGGCTGTTTGAATAAATAGCTTCAAAAATAGGAGTTTTTTAGAAGAGTGGAGAGAAGGGCTCGTTTTGTGGAGCCGGTGCTGCTGCGTTGGGAAACCAGCTGCTCCGTCTGCAGCCGAATGTGCTCCTGGAACGAGGGGAAATCCGGGTGTCGAAGCCCAAAGAATTGTTGGGGAAGGGGAATTGATGGTTCTCGGTGCTGCTTTAAAAAGGCGAATTGTGTAGGGTACTTTAAGTTTGTTTCCATCCTTTTCCTTTCTTTGGGGGCGTTATGTCAACCTGCGCGCTGCCGATGCGCAATGGGCGCTCTCGCTGGCTCGCCAATGGGGTTGGCGTGTGGCCGCAGAGAAGGGTCCGTGCCCCGCGGGGCACCTGCTAGGTGATCTGGTTTATTTTGTTGCCCAGTGGTGGTTGTCGGGTCGGTTTGGAGCCGAGCTCCGTCCCAGCGCTGCAGTTCTGCTGCACGGAGGGACCTCGAGGACTCGGCCTCTCGTGCATCCCGATGCTGCTTGGAAGCGACAAGCATGAGAACCTCTTGTTTTGGAGCCAACCACCCCAAATCCTGAGCGTGCGTGTCCCGGGTGGGAGCCGGGCAGCTCAGAGGCCCGTGCTGGGCTGCGGTTTAACAAAGCTGCGCCTAATCCCCTTCTCGCTTGCTAAATCCTCACATCCTCCTCGCGCTTGGCGGCTGCACCTGGGAAACCTCCCGGCCGTTCCCAACAAAGCTCCTTCACAAAGCGCCTTTGTCGGGCAGACCTCGCTGCACGTTTGCCTTTATTTTTTTATTTTTTTTTATTTTCCCTTCTTATTAATCTTTTTATTGATGGCGCCGCCCGCCGCACAAGGCCCCATTATATCCGAACCGCCGCCGGACTTTGCTTGTTTGCAGGAGGGTTTTGCAGAACAAACGGGCCGGGTCCTGCGAAGCGGGGCCAAGCGTTTGGGCGATGGGGAACTTGGCAGCGGAGCCGGGGGGCACGGAGCCCGCGGCCCCGTGTGCCGGGGGGAGGAACCGCTGGTCGCAGGGGCTGTGGCTGGAGCGGAATGGCGGTGGGAGCAAGAACCGGTTGGGTTTTCCCATCCCGTTCTAGTGCGGGTTGTCCCGTCCCTGTGTTTGTTCTCCAGGGAGCGTCCCAGCAGAGGGCAGCAGGAGATGCTGGGGCGCCCATCGCCCTCCCAGGGGTGCTGGTCCAGGGCAGGTTGACCCATTCCCTCCCTGTCCCCACCTTGGGCCACCTGCTCATGACCTCCGGCTCTGCCGGGCTTGGGCGAGGGTCTCTGGGGCTGCAGGAGGGTGCTGAGGTGGGAACAGACACCGTAGGGATCTGCTCTTGCCCTCCGTAGTGTGACACCTCGCGCCCTTCTCCTCTGGACGTGTGCGGGTTATTTGGGGCAATACTCCTCTTATTCCCTATTTCTGTGCGTCATAGTGCTGCGTTTCCCCACGTCTGCCCAAGCACACGCTTGTCCCATGGGTGCCAAATCCTGACCCAACGTGCTGCTGCGTCCGACACCAAATTTGCACCGTCCGAGCCTGTGAGCAAAACATCGGCTGTGTATATTTTATAATGTGAAATGGTTATTTCTGCTAAGAGAGTGGTGCTGAGCAGCAACAGGCTCATTAAATGGGGCTGAAGAAGCTTCAGTGTTTAAAAACAATTGTCTTTGTTTTCTGAGAGCTGTTTTTCCCATTTCTGGGCAGGTTGGAACAGGCAGGAGGAACTCGGGGTTTCCCAGCCGCGACCTGGGTTCGGTCCCAGCAAAGCCAAGGTCACGGCGCTCGCTGGGGGCCAGGGTTTGGTCCGGATTAGATGCGGCCTCCCGGTCCGGATTAAATGCAGCCTCTCTGCCCGGATTAAATGAAGTAGGGACCAGGGAAGGCACTGGAGCTCCACATCGCACGGGGACGCTGCCGGGCTCGCTGCTGCGCCCGCCGGGCTCCAGCCAGCACTTAGTGCGGGGTTTAGGTTCTGCCCACACCTGGGCGTTGGGGAGGGGGTTAAATGCCTGTCCCCCCTTCCTGGGGACCCCAGCCCTCCCCGCGCCATCCCGCCCGTGTTTTCCAGCCAGGACCTGGATGCTTTGGGCGCTGACGCAGAGCTGGTGCTGCAGGATGCTCTGATTCATCTCCGGGGAGGACTCACACCCAGCCGGGGCTCCTTCCCCTGCTTGTTGACTGTGCGGGTGGTGCTGGGGTGAGCTGGGGCCCCCCGTGGGGTGCTGGGGTGGCCCCCGATTCCGCAGCGGGGTGGCCGTGGGGTGCTGGGCCCAGCGGGAGGGTGGATGCGGTTTGGAGCAGCAAAATCAGGGGATGCTCAGGGTTCCCGCCTCGGGGGGGTGGAATCTGAACGCAGCCCTTGGGTGCAGCTCCAGGTTGTGGGGTGCAGCTTTGGGGTCCTGAGCTGCCCCGGACCCATGCTTTGCTCTGGGGTCTGCAGGGGCTTTAGTGTGTCTGTGGGGCATTTCCAGGCCATCCTGCCCCTTCCCAAAGAGAAAGGGGCTGAATATTCCTGCACTTAATGCAAGAGGAAACTGAGGCACGGAAGGGTTGAGGACCTCAGCCCATCCCTGAGGAGGGGTGAGGTAGGAGGGTTAAACTGGGATGCAGAATGACTCTAATTACTGTACTGTGTGACCCAAACCAAGGGCTTTTCCACCTCCTTGCCAAGGTCACATCGCCCTCCGACTGGGGTTGGGGAGATCCCGGCCACGTTTCTCCCGCCTCCTTGGCAGAAAACTCATATTTGCAGCAAGAAGAGGGGCTGTGGTGCTGGAGCTTTGCTGGGTTTCGGGGCCGGCGCCGTGGCCGCGTCCCGGTGCCCAGGTGGGGAGCGCGGAGCTTTGGCAGCGGTGGTGGCAGAACTGGAAGAGCAGGGCTGCGGCAGGAGGTCACGGCCAAGGTGTGGGGCCGGGGCCGGGCAGGCGTTGGGTCAGTTTTCGAGGGCGCCCGCGGGGCCGGCCGGGAGAACTGGTACGGCAGAGAGCCCTGAGTCAAACGGGGAAAATGCGTGAAGGAGGATCTGGGCTCCTCCCGCCGCGGAGACGGCTCCAGCTCCCCGGGCCCGCGGTCCCGCTCCAGCGCTGCTGCCTCCTCATCCTCCCCAGGATTAGCGGCTGTCACCTCCCAAACCGCCTGCTCGTGGCACCACCTGCCACAGCGTTTGGGGTACAAACACTTCAAACGCTCTTGCCCCGGCTCTTTGGGGGTGGCTTTGCATCCAGCTTAACCCATTTTCTGTATCCAGCTTAACCCACTTTTACCCTGGGCTTAACCTATTTTTGCACCTAAAATTTGGCACCCGAGCAGGTTCATGCCCGTGACTGTTTTAAAATTTCCTTTATTCACAATAAATAACGCACTATATTACAAAGATCTCAACACAAAATGAAAAAATCACGTTCTTTCTGCAGCCACGAATAAATAGGACTCCCCAGCACTAGCTAATGCGTGAAGAGCATCTACGAGCAGCACGGGCCCTGTGGCGGGGAGAAAGCGGGGGACGTTTGCCCAAAAGCAGTTGGTTCCTCTTCGCTGGTACCTGCAGGGTGTTTCCATCCCTGGCCCTCGGGGGCGGGGGTGAAATCCTGCGTGCACCGCAAAACGTGCAAAACTCACGCCTAGGAGGGCAGGGGTGCAACCGAGAGGCTGTAAAGCCAGCGCTGAGGGGCTGCCCGGGGCTGAGCCTCCTGCGCTGGCCTTAGCTGGCTGCGGTTTAGCTAGGAGAGGTTCTAGCGCTCGCACTCAGAGAGGGATTAGAGACACAGACGCTGCGATACACCTTTCTTTCTTAGTCACGGGTGGTCTTTGAGTGAAAGACTTTTGCTTAA
The DNA here is from genome assembly GCF_036013475.1 of Columba livia. Taxonomy (NCBI): domain Eukaryota; kingdom Metazoa; phylum Chordata; class Aves; order Columbiformes; family Columbidae; genus Columba; species Columba livia. The sequence goes on along the minus strand of NC_088630.1, from coordinate 476,060 downwards.
GAGTCTACAGTGGCTGGATGTGGCTGTTGCCGGCGCTGGCGCACACATGAGCCCATGTGTGGGGCGTCCCCGCCTTCTGCTTGGAGTTCTGCGGCCGCTCCTACGGTGCGGTCAGCTCCATGGACTTCTTCCGCTGCTCTTCCCACTCCTCCTCCGACTCGTAGGTGCCCTTGACGATGGCGATCCTGTCCGAGGAGTTCATGCAGTAGGGCACCAGGATGTAGAAGTAGAGGATGGAGGCCAAGCAAGCCCCGAGGATGGGTCCGACCCAGAACACCTGGAAAGTACCGAGGGGAGTCTCAGAGCAGCTCTCGGAGGCACCAGCTCCATCCGTCCCACCAGCATCCCTCCCCACTCCACATCTAGAGACGCAAAGACCCATTCCGGGAGGCTTTTGGGGCAGAAATCCCCCTAGTTGTTGCTTGCTGAAGACATCAAGCTCTTGACGTGTGCAGAGATGGAAAGGAGGGACCAACCCTGCTCTGCAAGGCTGGGTCTGATCTTGCAGGCAAGGCTGGGCAAGTGGAAAACCTAAGCTGGGCTTTGTCAGCCTTAGACGGTGCCCTAGCTCAGCAGGTACCGTTGCAGGGGGGTTTATGCTTGTCCCCTTGCTGCTTCTGCACCATTGGGACAACCCATAGCCCAAGGGGACAACCTCCCTTGTACCGCAGCCTCCCTTTGTCCTGCCAGGCCTGGGACAGGCTCTGGACCCCCGTGGCCGTTGCCGCCCCCCGTCAGCCAGCCCTGCTCACCCAGTGCGCTGAGCTGAACTTGCCCACCACCACCGCAGGCCCGAAGGACCGGGCTGGGTTCATGGAGCAACCGGTGAAGTAGATCTGTCAAGTGTGGAAAGGAGACCAGGTCAAGACGCGTCACGTTGCTGAGCGGTACAAGCAGGGACCACGGTGGCCCCCGATGCTGTTTCTCTTGCAGAAAGTTGGAAATTCCCCCCATCGTCATGAAGGAGGAGCCCCGATGTGTCCCATTTTGCCTCTCCCAACACAGCTCCCTCTGGTCCCAACCACACGGGAGTGTCCTGGGGAGCCCTGTCCTACCCGGGCCCTCCTGCGCAGACACTCACCCCCACCAGGTGGCCCACGGCGACGGAGAGGCCGATGGACAGCGAGGGGGAGCCCACGCCGGTCCTGCGGTTGTCGGTGGATGCGAAGATGCACATGGCCAGCTGGAAGGTGAGGATGATCTCCACCACCAGGGCCTGGCCCGCGGTCGTGTTGTTGTTGAGCTGCGAACCATTGAGAATGACAATAATTAACCATCCAGGGGGCTCTTGGGTGCTTTGCTGGTGGATTTGGGTTGGCAAAGCCGTGAACAAGAACCCCCCAGGTTCCCTGCCCAGATGCTGCTTGGGCTCCCTGCTCCTTTCCCCAAAGGGTAAGAAATCATCTTTATGTTTAATTCTCCAAACGGCATCTCCCTCCTGAAGGCCTCCACCCCCGCTGCTCTCCACCTCTCCGCTTTTTCGTGTCTGCAACACTTGGTGCTTTCCCACCAAATCCAGCACTGATTTGTCCCATTTTCCTGCTCTTCTTTCCCCCTTGCTCATCACGAGCCGCCAGATCCCGGTTCTGTTCCCGCTACCTTGTGGAGCACGTTCCCGAGAGGCTGCGGAGCAGCCGGCGTGTGATGGAGGGTGAGGGCTGGGATGGAGGTTGGGGTGCAGCCGTGGGGGAAGATGGGCAGTCGCTGTCCCAGTGTCTCTGTGCTAACTGGGGGCCATCAGATGGACTCGACTCCCCAGGCATGAGAAGGACAAAGTGAACCAGGCTGCTACAGCTGACTGATTTGGGACAGGGAGCGTGTGGGAATACTGGGTGTTACAGCACCTCGTCCTGGTGCTTGAACCCTCTGCAATGCATCTGCTGCTTGGGGGAGTCCAGACCGGGGCTGGAGTGCTTGCTCCGTGGCCCCAGTTCAGGTGGTGGGTTCCCAGCATCACCCCAAGAGTTTGAGACACGTCCCTCATCCCCACTTATCTCCGGGGGTCCCACCGTCTCCCCTCGTGCTCCAGGAGCAGCCCCTGCCCCTCGCAGTCTCTGCTTGTTCTCCAGCTCTTCTCCACCACCTTGCTCCATCCACCTCCTTTCCCAATTCACCCAGCGCACTGGTTCCAGTGGGCTTCTGCTCCCCCTGCCCATACTGGTTTGACTGGGCTCTGCTCCCTGCCCTCCCTGCTCCGTCCTGGCGCAGCTCCTATCCCGGCACTAATCTCCAGTGCAGAGGCTGCACTCAGGAGCATTTCAATGGTGCGAGTGACTCACTCGGGACCTTGGGATAAAGGAAGCGCTTACTAAAGAAGGGAAGAAAACATGCCACGCATTACCCCGCACAATAAAGCTGTCCTGTCAACACTCGGGCTATGCCAGCGTTTGCTCCTACCCCGTTCCCATCCCTCTGTGCGTGTGGGACGACGTGCCGAGATCAACCGTCCTTAGGTGTTTGGCTCTCCGCGTTGGCGCCGGCACCAAGGAAAAGCAACCCCGCGCAGCAAGGTGAACCGTCTCCAGGTAGGGACACTTACCGCGTTGATGGCCAGGTTGCCACGGGTGTTGACCGGCGTCACGCCGTAGAGGATGCCAGCCCCGGCAATGGCCCCGACCAGCTGGGCGATCACGTAGAAGATGGTGCGGAGGATGGAGATCTGGTTCCCGACGAAGAAGGCGATGGTCACCGCGGGGTTGATGTGGGCGCCGCTGATGTGGCCGAACGCCTGGACCATGGTGGCGATGGCCAAGCCGAAGGCCAGCGCGATCTGGAGGATGCTGGGCAGGGCGGACGGCCACTTCAGCGCTGAGCCCAGGCCGATGAAGACAAAGATGAGCGTGGAAAGGAACTCGACAAAGATGGCTCGAGCGAAGCCCAGGGTCAGTATTTCCTGCTTCATGGTGGGAGCAGGTGGAGGGCGGCTGGGAAGGGAGGAGGTTTAGGTCTCCTCTGTCTCCAGGCTCTGCTGACTGCAGCCAGCGGTGGGGCCATACCTATCTATATATGCAAGAGCGGCAGGGAGCTGTCTTACAGGGTAGGGGTGGAGCCAGGGAATTAGCCAGTCCTCCCAAATTATCATGTGAAACTGGAAAAGTTTCCATTTGAAAATAACTTCGGAGCCTCTTGGTGAACCAGTGACTCAGATATTGGTGGCATTTCTCTCTCCTTCCCTCTGCAAACAAAGAGCCCCTATAGGGTGTCTCTGTGGTCGTTAGATAACGCGGTTGCATAATGATGCTGTGATCCCTCCTCCGCTTTTCCCTTTTACTACCTCTTGCCAGGTGCTGGGTGTTTCGTTGGCAGAGGTGTAGTTAACATTGCCTTGCTCCGTGTGCTCGCAGGCTGGAGAGGGTTCTGTTTTGGTCTGGAAAGCTGTGTTCCCGTTGCCGGGCTGGGGGGTCTCCAGCGCGGGGTCCCCGGGCGTTCAGTGTACGTGGGGTGTTGGAAGGTAAAATCAAAGCGAAGCACCTGGAGCTGCTCCCAGGCTGTCGAAACAGCTCAGCCCCAGGAAACGAGCAGACTGCGATGGTCCCGGGAGCAGGACGGGGTCTGGGGGAGGCTCTGCCCAGCCCGGGATCTGTAGGGGGGTCGGGGACTCCCCAAGGTGCGCGGATGGGATGGCGCAGCTCAGAGGGCGCTGGCGCCTGGAGAACCAGGCTCTCTGCCTCCTTTCTGCTCCGCTGCTCCTGAAAGAGCAGCAGGTGTGGGTTTCGCTGGCGTTGGGGTTGCGGGTTGGGGAGTGCTCGCTGCCCATGGCCAGGGAGGGTGTTTCCCACCCCGGGCAACTCGGGCCTGTTTCTTTTCTTTCTGCTTTTCAAGCTATTGCTCAATGAGGTCAGTGATTTTGCTCCTGGGAACGCCAGCACAAAGCCACGGGCTCTGCATGGGCACGGGCCGTGTTCGCAGGCGTCCCTTGGCGTCCCCATCCGAAACCCCTGCGGCTGCAAACCCCGGCTGGCGGCGAGCACAGAGGGGGCTCTCAGGGCGGCACAACAGGAGCTGCTGGGGTTTGAGGTTTTGGGGTGGAAGAAGGCACTTAACAATGAATTCTTCATTTCCTTGTTGTCCTTGGTGCCAGGATTAGTTTGGTTTTTATAAACAGTCTTGGGTTCCAGGTCTGCTCTGCTTTCTGGGCTGGACGCGTCTCACCTTCCCCAAGCAATCCCATCTCTCCATGCCCAGCACGGCAAATCCGGGCTGGGGTCACCCAGCAAAAGCTCCGCAGGCAAGAGATGGGTACAAATAGTTTACATCCCTCTTTACATTTAAAAATCACTAAAAAAAATAGTATTTGCTGCTGCCTTCTGCTGGGTGCGGGCAGACCCGCACGAGTGCTGCGGGGTCAGGAGCGGGCGGGATTCCTCTTCAGAGCACGAGGAGGGGAATTCTTCCTCCAGCGTGGCAAATAAATGAGCTTTTCTGCTCCAGCTGTAGCCAAACAGCCCCAGAGAGTCTCGGGGGACTGAGGATCTATTACAGCGTTAATTCCCAATAATGGCATTCACCTGGTTCTGCTGATCCCCGGGGACGATTGCAGAGTTAAAGCCCAGATCTGTTATCCTAGAAACACCTATTCCGCTGGCGTGTTTTGGTGAAAGTTTTGCAAGCTGGTATTTCAAGACACCCTGGCCGGGTTCCAGCTGGAGTAATTGCTCTGCCACTTCCCTTCAGCCGGTGGCTCCGGCGGGATCGGCTGCGCCGCGCTCCCGGCCTCCCGCGCCTCTCGCAACGCGCAGCTCCCTCCCGGGCGGCCGCGCCGGCGGCTCCTGCGCCACGCAGCCTGGAGCCCAAAGCGGCGCCCTCCCGCGCTCCCCACCGCGCGGATAACGACCCCCGAGCAAAGCCCTCCGGCCCGTATAACCAAATAAGGCTGCAAACGATTGGGAAAACTTCTGGAGTGAAGCAAGGTGCCGTGCAAAACCTATTGTTCTTGAGGCTTTTTGCTCGGCTTTCCCCTTGGGACGTTCCTGCTCGGCCGTCTGACCACGGGCATTTTCCTGCCCCCGGCTCCGTGCCTCCCAAGGAGCTCGTGTGAGCTGAAAATGCCTTTGATGTGTCAGATTTTAATTGAATTGGGCAAGATGTTCAAAAGGCTCTTTAGGCAGGTCCCTGTGGACAGACGGACACCTACGTGGTGGGGCCACGCACGCCTCGCTTTGCCCCCGGGGTTTGCAGGACTAGGAGATGAGGAGGCTTATTGCAAGGAGGGCGGGTGGGCTGTCTCCCTCCTCTTCCTCACCAGTGCTGGCGAACACCACAACCAAAAATCACCCAGATTTACTGCGTGGCTTGGGGCCGATGCGCTGGGGGGTCGGGGTGCCCGCTGGGAGGAAGGCAGCCGTGCCTCATCCTCGCCCGGGGCCGCCCGCAGGGGCGTGTGTGTCATTAGCTGAGTACGTGTGTCCGTCCCTGTTGTCCCCGGTTTGCTGGTTTAGTCTCTCAGAGCCGCGCGGGGCTGCTGTTCGTTTGCCATTCCCGCCGCTCCCGGGTTCCTGGTGAGTTTGGCTCCGCGGTGCAGCTCAAAGCCCGGCTGGCGTGGTGAAATTCAGACTATAAATGCTGCTGAGACCCAGACCAGCCTGGGCTTGGTGCTTTGTTTTGTTTTTTTTCCCCACTGTTCACCTGGCTCTGGTTCTGGACCTTAAAACCGGACCAGTAACAGAAGCAGGAATGATTGAGAGGAGACAACTCCTGCAGGGATCTGTGACAGTAGGGACTGGATGGCCGGAGGAGAGTGTTTGGATCAGTGTGTTTTCCCAAGAAAAAGGGCATTTCTGGCTGGCTCAGCCCGGGGAGTTTGCAGAGGCGTTTGAGATGGGGCTTTCAAGGATGTCTCTAATCTGACCCTCAATCTGCTCGCGCCGCCTTTGAAGGCGAAGGGTTCGGCCCTGGCCCCGGGCTGCGGGCGTTCGCGCCTCCTCCTGCCCCGCAGCAACGAGCTTGGTGCTGTACGCGCTTGGTGCAGCCGATCGCGACAGGGAACCTCTGGCCAAGGTTCTGTGGGTCTTCCCAACATCACTGAAATTTGTTTTTGTTTCAAGAGTAACAAAAATACAAACTACTTTTAAAACTGAGTTACTTGGTGCTTTAACTACAGTTTTACACTCTGATTGAAACGTGATTTGACTCCCATTGCGGAGAACAGATAGATTTTTTTGACAAGCCTTTTCTGAGATACCCTCCAGATGCTCCTTTGCCGCTGGAGGAGCGAAGTGGAGACCGGGACCAAGGAGCGGAGGCGACGCGGGAGCTCCCGCGCTCCCAGCCCATGGGGATTGGAATGAAGACCACGACAACGCCTCGTGCGGGGCAGATCAAAGCTGTGCACTCCTTTCCTGTCCAGCAATGGCCATTAGCACGTTAGAGGACGAGCACAGCGAGGAACAGAGGAAATGATGCGTTCAGGAGACGGGAGAGGCTGGGACAGGTAGAGCACAGTGCACAAGGAGCAAGAGAAGAGCATCGTTTGGTGGTGGTTCGTGTCCAGAGGGAGGAAAAGGTCGCTAATGTTCCTTAGGATTTGGCATCGGGTCTGACTCATTGACTGTTTCCATTAATGGCCTTAGCAGAAACAGCCTGAATGTGGTGGTGACGTGGTGGTG